>NW_016108111.1:0-7534 GCF_001604975.1 Cebus imitator | reverse complement strand
AAAAAAAAAAAAAAAAAAAAAAAAAAAAAAAAAAAAAAAAAAAAAAAAAAAAAAAAAACTTAAACTGTCAAGAAACACCTTAAAACCCAATAAACTTACATTAAAAATAAAAGCTCTCCATCTTAGCCTCAACTAGCCATTAGCAATTTCACTGGTAAGAAGAAAAATTATCTCTGGATTTGCAAGAAGAATCTGAAGAGTAATATAATAAAATTATTAATGGCTAAGATATCCTCAACCTTTACATCATAGAAATTTCTTTCATTGAAGCCGGGGAGAAGTAAAAGCTGATGCTGAAATGCTTTGGATCAAATGAACCTTGACACAGTACTATAATCTGAGACCAATCACAGAGAAAAGATGAGCAGTGTGTCCAGGCATTTAGGTGTGACACTCTGGTTATGGCTTGCCGGGCTGAATTAGTATCAAATAAAACAACTATCCCAGGCCTTTTACACTCTGGCAACAAAGATCCCAAAGGAACTTAAACCTATAAAGCAGATATTTGTCAAGATGAATGCAGTCCTTCCCTAGTCACCTTGATAGGACAATGAAACAGAAATATTTAGCTATTATCAGCTGTGTCCTCATTGCTACATGTTCCTTTTGAAAATGATTATAAAAGTAATTGGTCACTATTTTCTGAAACTAATTGGCACTATAAGCTGAATCTCCTGGATTTATTCTGAAGCAAACCCATAGCTATTTAGTAATGAGAATAACATTTCTAAACTTTTGCAATAAATCCCTCCTCCCTTTAAAAAAAGAAAGAGATGTTAACTATAGAAGTTCTTATTTGGAGGAAGCCCTGTTTAAATCGTGTGTGTGTGTGTGTGTGTGTGTGTGTGTGTGTGTGTGTGTATGTGTGTGTGTGTGTGTGTTTTAAACTACAAATTTCCTGGAATTTCCCATAGAAGCACTCCCTCCTCAATACCTACTTTACAATCCTTATTAAAATGCAAGGCTCTAGTGATAAGATATTGCAATATACAAATATAATAAGAGAAAAGCAATACTGTTCTCAAAATTATCTCCTAGTTCTCAACAATAGAGGCAGCTCGTCCAACCCTTTTCATCATTTTTTGAAGGAAACAGAAGAGTCATTGCTCTCCCTCAGAACACAACAAGAAAATAACTGCATACATAGATCCTTTTGCGTTACTTCATAACTGCTTCTCTTAAACCCACAGAAAATAATTAGGCAGACCTGAGTTCAAACCCTAAATTCTTCTATTTAAATTTTGACCTTAAACAAGTCTCTTTACTTCCATGGATTCCAGGTTTCTCATCTGTAGCAGGTGTATGAAAACCACCATATGTAAATCTGTGAAGGATAACGTATTAAAAAGACATAGCAATGTGCCTGGCACATAATATGCACGCAAGAGTGGCAATCCTATATTTCCTTAGATACTGTGATTACGCCTGTGGTTACAAACCAAAATTTTTAAGTTTTAAAGTGCTTTCATGTATCAAATTTGATTCTAGGAAGAAAAGAAGGGGGGAGGGAAGGGAGAAAAAATGGAATAGATAAAGTTAAGAAATATTATCCCACTTAACAATTTAACAGATGAGGAAACGTGACACAAAAGTTGGCATTACACCCAAGGTCACATAGTAATGACAGAGACTTGGATTTTAAAAATAATTTGGTCCAACTTGTTCTTTTAACAAATGAATAGACAATGTTCAGATAGCTGTGAGAAAGTTAGAACCAAAGTGGTGTGCTGCTTTTTAGGACAGTTGTTTTCTGACCACACAGCATTGTTCTCTCACATATTGGGTTCCAGCAAGAAGGAAGGGCAGCAGTACCCTACAGACAATCAATTCCACTGAGAGCTTGATAGAAAAAAGCATTTTTTTGGTATGTGTGATGGAGTCTTGCTCTGTGGCCCAGGCTGGAATGCAGTGACACAATCTCAGCTCACTGCAACCTCTGCCTCCCAAGTAGCTGGGATTACAGGCATGTGCCACCACATCCAGCTAATTTTTGTATTTTTAATAGAGACGGGGCTTCATCATGCTGGCCATGCTGGTCTTGAACTCCTGACCTCAACTGATTTGCCTGTCTTGGCTTCTCAAAATGCTGGTATTACTGTGCCTGGCCAAAATTGCTTTAACTCTTAGCTTAATATTTCCTATACACATTATTGTTTTTAGTTATTATAACTCAATGACTCTCTTCTATCAAGATAAAGCCTACTTTTTCATGGGGCTCTGTGATTCACCACAATGCTGTTTACTAACTGGAATCATATCTTAATTGTCGAAAATTACTTACTGATAAAGGGCAGTTATCAGCCCCCTCAAAGCTTTTTGTTAATCTGAACATTTTAACTAAAGCTTGTAATAATAATTTTAAACTTCTATTAACTATTTTATTTATTGCTATGTAAACTAGTACAAAGTTTCAACATTTTTTAGTTATATTTATGTTGTTTTAATGACTTACCTGGATATCCATTTCACACACTTTTAGACTTTACATTAACACTATCCATAGAGCTTCTATTTAGAACATGTGCATCTTGCTTGAAAATCCCATTTATCTTTTTCTGTAGGTGATTCTCTCAATTGCCTTCTTTCCTATAACCTTACCCATGCACATCAAAAAGTAGTAATTGTACAATTGACATTCCAGTATTTTCTTATTTCTGAATTCAATCCCCATAGGCCCAGCACCTCTGCCTTTACTTTAATCAGGGACAGGCAGGATTGTTCAGGGCATTGACTAAACCATTGGCTTCAACAAATGTAAACACATGTCTCCCTCTTCTGTTTTCTCTGAATAGGGACTGAAAAGAGAAAAGGGAGCTTATGCTGACACACTGATCTATGTATAAATGACCTTTCAGACTTCTTAGTTTCTCAAGTCCTGACCCAGTAAAAACATTTGCTAGATTGTTACTGTCTGACATGATCCTTGGTCTTGACTTTCTGCTTAACCTTGCATTCTTGCTGTCCATACCTACAAGTGACACCTTGGCTCAGGAGACATCTCAAAGTAGGCTTCATCAATTGGTATTCTTGAATTAGCCCTTCCCTCCCTTCCCTCCTTTCCTTCCTTCCTTCCTTCCCTCCCTCCTTCCCTCTTTCCTTCTTCCTCTTTCTTCTCTCCCACCCTCCATTTTCCCTGTCTTCCTTTCATCTCAAAGCAAAATACAAAGAAATAATAACAACTGTGAGCTTTACCTTGGCTTTCTCACACACTCACCATCTTATTATCAGTGTCTTTAAATGCATTTTTATACCTGTCTACAATATCAATTTTGTATTTTAACATTTTTCTTTTTGTAATTTAAAACTTTTCTATTTTGAAAAGTTTTTTACAAAATTGTTGGCTGGGCCAAACCCTAGTTAGGCTTCTGAATTTTCTCCTAGGCCCATCTGTGCACTTCTTTGTCAAATACAGTTTTAGCAAATAACCCTGCTAAGTCGGAATGGCAAGGGCCACCCCCCATCCTCAATATCTGATAATCTTTGATGTCTAATTAGGTTCTCATCCTTCACCACCCGCCATGGGATGTTTGATCACTCCAGCCTGTCTTCAGCAAAAATACTGTTGTGTCAGTTGAGCCACAATCATTCCCTTTACCCTTCACGTGTCCTCTTAGATAATGTGTGTCTACTGATCTCTACCCCACTCCTTTCCTATAAATCCCAGTTCCGCATGCTGAATTGGAGCTGAGTCCAATTTCTCTCCCCTATTGCAAAACCTCGAGGTCCCTATACCTATTGTGTTAATTTAAAATAAAGCCTTCCTTATTGTGTTTCACCAAGTATCACTGGATATTTTTTCTTCAATTGTTCTGTCATTGTCCTCGTTCTTGTCCCAGCTTATGTCCATAAATTGTGCCTCCTAGTCTGTGAATGGCTTTGCTTTGAAAGTTGACCTAGTACCCTTCCCACTGCTTTTCTCTGGAGTTAACAGTATCAAAAATACTTTCATTTACTAAAACAGCCTCCTTTCTGGAGAGCACTTAGTATAGTGTGGTTGGCGACACAGAGGACAATAATGAGGTTCCCCCCAGAGAACTTGGCCCTAAAACCAAGTACCCAGTTGATGTCAGTGTTAAATTTATAAACCAGATACACTAAGATGGGATTAGAAATTGTGAAAGTAAGTTAATCCCAAGTGGCAGAAATATAAAATCTAAGAACAATAGATTCAACAAATGTTTACTTAGTATGTATTATGTGCCAGGCACACTGTTTAAGGTGCTTGGGATGCATCAGTAAACAAAACAGATAAAGGTGGAGGATTAAACAGAGTGGCAAAGCAGACACTAAAGGATGAGATTAATGTAGCCAAGTGAATATCTAGGCAAAAGTGTTCCAAGCAAAGGCATATGAGTGCAGAGGCCTCTCCTGTGCTCCAGGAATTAGGAAAGCAGTAAGAATGCAGTGAGAAGAGCAGAGTGAGCAAGAGAAACAGCTGTATGAGATCTATCAGAGGAGGAGAAAGATAAGGTGATGTCAGATAAGAGTATAAGGGTAGAAGAAGATCAGAGAGGGCTATACTGACTACTGTAAAGAGCTTCACTTTTATTTTGTGTAAAACTGGAAGCTATCTCAAGGTCCTTAGTAGAGAAGTAATATACGTGATCAAAATTATGTAAGACAGAATCAGCTTGGCAGTTCAAGAGGAGCAAGGGTTGAGCAGAGACAACCCTTAGGCAGCTAGTGTAATAACAGGTGAGAGATCAAAATAGCTTTGACCAGTGTGGTAGCAAGGCAAAGTGGTTGCTCTCTGGATACATCATTTGAAACATGATGCCATATATTACATGAGGTGTCGGAAGGAGCTTGGAATCAAGGATAACTGCAAAGTGTTTCTCCTAGAAATTGGAAGAATGAGATTTCTATTACTTGATACTAATAAAATGTGGTTAGAGGAGATTTTATGACGAATTTTAAAAATTTAGCTTAGTGCATATGTGATGTAAGAGATTTCTTAGACATCCAAGGATTTATGTATGTATGTATATATGTATGCATGTATGTATGTATGTATATAATGTATGCATGTATATGTGTGTATGTATGTATATATGTATGTATGTATATATGTGTGTATGTATATATGTGTGTATGTATATATGTGTGTATGTATCTATGTGTGTATGTATATATGTGTGTATGTATGTATATACGTGTGTATGTATGTATTTTTTGAGATGGGATCTTGGTCTGTCACAAGCTCGAGTGCCGAAGTGCAGTGGCACAATTAAAGCTCATTGCAACCTCTATGTCCCAAGCTCGAGTCATCTTCTTGCCTCAGCCACCTGAGTAGCTGTGACTACAGGCATGCAGCACGACACCTTGGCTAGCATCTTTAATTTTTGTAGAGACAGGGTCTCACTATGTTTCCCAGGCTGGTCTTAAACTCATGAGCTCAAGAGGTCCTCCCATGCTGACCTCCCAAAGTGCTGAGATTACAGTTGTGAGCACTACACCCAGCACTACACCCGCCATAACATGCAAGAGTCACCCTAAAAGACATTATCGCTCTCTTCTCTCCTTCTCCTTTCTCCAGATATACTCCTCCCTATGTTCCAATTAATACTCTCCTAGGGAAAATACTCTACTTGAACCTTCCTGGTTCTGTTCACTCTGTGTCCAACCTATAGAGGTCGTCAACAGAAAAACAGAAAACATATTGCAAAATTGCCAAAGGTAAAACATATTTAATTGTTGAACTGATGCTTAAAGGAAGCCATAAAGTATAGTCTATGTCACAGAATTACAGACTTTTATGAATCTTAGGCAGAATCTACAGCAACCTCTTATTTTATACTTGAGAAAGCTGAAGCCCAGGGAGGATAAATGACTTTCAAAAGGTCAGTCATCTAGTTATTACAGAGCTCAAGCTAGAACCCAGAGCTCCTGCAAGCTATTAGAGCGTGCTGCCTTTCAGCTGATTTCCTGCTTTTGCAATAATTCATACACTGCAGCATTCACATTCTATTTACATATTTTTATTTAGAAATACAATTAAATGCCAGACTTTTAGCATAGGGTCACCACTGTACTGGCCTTAAAAACAAAACTTTGTCTTTTCCTTCCTTTTCTAATTAGATGTCCTTGGAGACCTTCAGTTAACCTCAAGATGAATAGGACTACGGCTTATAAAATGTCAAGCAGATAAATGATTTACACCAGTAAGGTAGTCTGAGATTTAAACCAGGGAAATTTTTCACTTCAAAAGCCATTTACATGAGGAGAGTTGGGGTATATAAAAATGATGACACTACCATTGTTTCAAAATTATTTATGGAGAGGGTAACAGACAATCAAAATTTAGAAAACAATTCCTTAAGATTTTGCAGCAGCACTTTCTTCTACTACAGGTTTAGCTGTAATTTCATACTGAAAGGCTTGCAATCAAATGATAGATGCGATCTCATCCAGGTAGGTAATATGGAATAGCTTTAATTATAACTTCCTAGTTAGAGAAAATGAAAGATTATGAATTTGGTTATAATTTTTTATCTCTACTTTCTGTATCTTCTTCAGAAAATTCTCCCAAGACCACCGATGTTTATTGGACAGAAAAGGCACCAGATTCACGAGGAGCTATAAATCCTTCTATTCCGTTCTGACAGTACAGAAATAGCCTAGACTTCTTTAAGGTAATTAAATATTTAGCTGCACAATAATCTTTAAATAGAATTAGAACTTACTTTGGAACCTACTTTCAACCAGCTTCTCTCATTACATTAATGAGCCAAATAGGGATTAATGACAATTATATTTAATAGCAAAGCAGTATGTAAAATTTTTTAAGCTGTACATTTAAACATTCTTCCCTTGCCTTTTCTGCTTTTCAAGGTTCTATCACGGCCTTCTCCTTTTCACACAACATGCTTAACATGCAACTCACTCACCATATGATGCTGTTGCTCATTCTTCTCACCTGCTCTGAATGTTTCAAATCCCAACTCTCCATCCTCAAATCAATGGCTTTTACAAATTGCCCTTCTAAGCACAGGAAGGTGATTTATTGAAAATTTAATGTAGGCAGATAATCTACTGAGAAATTGACTTATGTTTTATTTCTAAGCTTTATCTCATTAGGAAGAAAAAAAAAGAGAGAACTTGTCCCATTTCCAAGAATGAAACAAGAAACTGTTCCTAAGGACTGAGACTCTGCTAATAAAAATGAGTGGAAAACAGATGTTTTTGTTCTTCAGAAATAGAAAGGAGAATTTTTAGGTTAGAATGAGCTAAGGGTAACTCGCTAAGCAGCCACTTTTTTTTCAAGGTTAAGGTTAGGCATTTTACACTTGGCTTACATGATAATCTGTTTCCTGAAGACTAAAGGTCTCTGTGACAGTCAAAACAAAGGTACTACTTTGGGGATTTTGTAAAACCCACCACCCTTGTGTAGAGCTACACCGACAAGCCACAAGGAATGACCAGTATTGAAAGTCTTATCATATACAGAGAGATGATGAGTATTTCAGCTGAAATTAATTTGATTTAAACACAGACATATTATCTTGCCTGCATAAGTATTTTAAAAGAATGTAAC
>NW_016108110.1:339284-372941 GCF_001604975.1 Cebus imitator | reverse complement strand
ACATGTACCCCAAAACCTAAAATGCAATAAAATAAATGGGAAAAAAAAACAAAAAAAAACAACAAAAACTACAGTGCAGAATTCCTAAAGAAATAGCAAGAAGAGTAAAAAACGAATAAAGGCAATTTAAAATGATACTTCAGCACAGTTCGGAACTGGTTGCTGAGGCCAAATATCAAGGTCACCGAGACCAGAAAGAAACAAGATTAAGTTCATAAAAAAGACTGCAGACTGCCTCCCTCTGGAACACCGGACAGGGAGAGGGGAACCTAGTGTGTTAAAAAGCCAATTCCCAAGACCTGGAGTCCTGCAGCAATGGTGCTGAACGTGATGATGACGCCCCCCAACCAACCCAGGGAAAGAGACCGACAGATGGCGAAGGTGGGGCGGGCCTGCAAGGAGGGCTGAAGCAAGCGGTGTAGAGCAGAAAAAGACTGAACAGCAAGTGGCTTTGTGCGCGGGGAGGATGTAGGCATGTGCCGCTGTGAAGAAATCCCCGCGCCGTTGATACCTTAAAGGACCTCACCAGTCTTCACATGGAAAGGGAATGGGTTTCAGTAGACGGATGTACACAGGCTTTGCAGTCCAGAAACGCCAGCTGTAGAAAGAGAAACAATGGAGAAAGAGGCAAACACCCATAACAAACCAAATTACCTTCCTTAACGATAAACCCGAGACTTACTGGGGGTCGGTTAACTATTTGTGGCACAGGTGAGAAGTCTTAAAAATCTCAAAGATGGCCTTTGTGCCTCAGTTTCCTTGTATATACTGGTGATAAAGAAGACTACAAATATCTACTAGAGTTATGAAGATGATTACAATAATGTAATCTATGGAAAATGCTCAGAAGAGGCCTGGCACACAGTAAGTGCTGTATGTATTTGCTATTATTATTCTGCCAATAACCCTGCTTTAATTGTAATGTGCACCTTCTAAGGCAGGTTGAAGGGCATTTACGGAGGCCAAGAGGATGATCCAGTAGCAGAGCAGTGAAAGAATAAGGTTCCAGGACCACATAATAAACAATTACTTCATTACTTTGCTCCAAATTAAGGAAGCTTCCAGCTTCCTGTTAAGTTTAGAAAATTCGTGACGCTGGTGGTGGATTTAGGAAGGGAAAAGGTAGAGAGGGAGGTTAGTGGGAGGTACGGAGCTAAATTGAGTTTTGAAGACCTAGTCTCATGTGAACCTTATTTTGACTTAAACTCTGCCCAGATAAACTCTTCACACTTTTCTTTGACTCAGATTCTCCTTTCTTTTCATTTATTCATCATTTGTAACTTTTAAAAAACTGCATAGGGGTTTGACCATTTTCACATCCTATTTAACATAGCTCACCCAAGATATCACTGTGCAAATGCCAAGTTGGATTCATAGGGCACTTACTGGCTCCTTCAAAAACAATTATGAGGTAAGCAAGTGGTCTCCATAGACCAAAAAGTCAATACTCCTTTTCTTTTTGGGGTTGCTGAACTCCCAACAGAAGCTATTAACAATGATTATTTTTTTGCATCTCATTGAGCCATAAATTGTAAAAGTCTCCTGAAATCCCTACTGCTCTCCCCACAGTTGCCTCCTCTAAGCACTATGGCTGAAAAAATCCAGCTAGTTAGTGGACTCTCTTTCTTTTACTTCCTAAGAGAACAACGCAAACTGTGTGAACCTTATTAGTAACACCAAGCTTGCTAGAAAAAGAAAGCAGTGTAATTTTAATCCATAATCCATAGCTAAGTATGTCTAAGATGCTTGGCATTATAGTAATTAGTACTTACTCAAGATAATGAAGTCCTGTTCTAACACTTTCCTCCCACCCTCTCTCCCTTCCGTCCTTCCTTCCTAGAAATAGCTGCTATGGAAATGGGTGGGATCAATACACATTTTTTAAAATAAACTTTTTATTTTAGGATAGTTTTAGATTTACAAATTTGTTGCAAGACAGTACAGAAAATTCCCATACATCCCATACCCAGCATCTCCTATTATTAATATCTTACATTAGTATGACACATTTGTCACAATTAATGAACCAGTATTGATGCATGATTATTAATTAAAGTCATGCTCTATTTGGATTGTCTTAGTTTATCCCTAATGTCCTTTACCTGTTCCTGTATCCGTCCACCACATCATGTCTCCTTTGGATCCTCTTGGCTGTGACAGTTTTTCACACTTGCCTTGTTTTTGATGACTTGGACATTTTGAAGAATACTGGTCAGGCATTTTGTACAATATACATCAGTTGGGATTGGTTCATGTTTTTCTCATGATTAGTTTGGTGTTGTGGGATTTGGGGAGGAAAACCATAGTATAAAGTGCCCTTCTCTTTTCATTATATCATGTCAAGACTCCATACTATCAATAAGACTTATCGCTTTGATGACCTTGATCACCTGGCTGAGGTAGTGTTTGTCAAGTTTCTCCAATGTAAAGCTCCTTGTTTATGCCTCCCTCTTTCTACTATATGCTTTGACAGTAAGTTACTAGGTTTAACCCGTACTCAAGAGTTAAAGAATTATTTATTTATTTATTTATTCTTCAACTTTTATTTTAAGTTCAGGGGTATATGTCCAGGATGTGCAATTTTGTTACATAGGTAAATGTGTGCCATGGTGGTTTGCTGCACAGACCAACCCATTACCTAGATATTAAGCCCAGCATCCATTAGATATTCTTCCTGAAGTTCTCCCTCCCCCCACCACCCTCCAACAGTCCCTGGTGTGTTGTTCCCCCCATGTGTCCCTGTGTTCTCATCACTCAGCTCCCACTTATAAGTGTAACCTCCACTTCTCGGAGGGGAGTATCTACATAAACTATTTGGAATTCTTCAGTACAGAAAATGCGTCTATTCTCTTTATTCAATCATTTATTTATATCAGTGTGGACTTATAGATACTTATTTTGTACTTTGTTATAATTCAGCATTATTTCATTGCTCAAGCTGCTCCACCTTTGGCCATTAATAGCTCTTTCAGTCAAGTAGCTGCTGATCATGGTTTGTTTGTTAGCACTTCCTTACCTTTGTGGCCCTCCAAGATGCTTCAGGTTTATCTTGTGCATTTCCTGCCCCTGTCCTAAAATCTGCCATTTCTTCAAGGATCTTCTGGTTCCTTTCATTGGAGAATGGTATGAAAAATCATGATCTGGGGCTAGGCGCAGAGTAATCTCAGTGCTTTGGAAGGCTGAGGTGGAAGGAGGGCTTGGGCCCAGGAACAGCCTGGGCAACATAGTGAGATCTTGTCTGTAAAATAAAAATAGTCATGGTTAGTGGTGCAAACCTGTAGCCCCAGCTACTCGAGAGGCTGAGGTGGAAGGATTGCTTGAGCCCAGTAGTTTGAGGCTGCAGAGTGGTCTGGGCTTCAGTACTTCACTGACAGCACTGAACAGGTCATCAAGACAGAAAGTCAACACAGAAACAATGGATTTAAACTATACCTTGGAACAAATGGACTTAATAGATATATACGGAACGTATCATCCAACACTGCAGAATACGCATTCTATTCAACAGTGCATGGAATTTTTTCCAAGATAAATCATGTGATAAGCCATAAAACAAGCCTCAATAAATTTAAGAAAATTGATTATACCTAGCACTCTCTCAGGCCACAGTGGAATGAAACTGGAAATCAACTCCAAGAGAAACCTTCAAAACCATGTAAATACATGGAAATTAAATAACCTGCTTCTGAATGAGCATTGTGCCAAAACCAAAATCAAGATGGAAATTAAAACATTCTTCAAACTGAACGACAATAATGACACAACCTACCAAAACCTCTGGGATACAGCAAAGGCAGTGCTAAGAGGAAAGTTCATAGCCCTAAATGCCTACATCAAAAAGACTGAAAGAGCACAAACTGACCATCTAAGGTGACACCACAAGAAATTAGAGAAACAAGAACAAACCAAAGCCAAACCCAGCAGAAAAAAGGAGATAACCAAGATCTGAGCAGAACTAAATGAAATTGAAATAAACAAACAAAAAATACAAAAGATAAGTGAAACAAAAAGCTGGTTCTTTGAAAAGATAAAATTGACAGGCTATTAGCAAGATTAACCAAGAAAAGAAGAGAGCAGGCTGGATGCAATGGCTCACACCAGTAATCCCAGCACTTTGGGAGGCTGAGGCAGGAGGATCACCTGAGGTCAGAAGTTTGAGACCAGCCTAGCTAACATGGTGAAACCCCCTTTCTACTAAAAATTAGCCAGGTATGATGGTGTGCGCCTGTAGTCCAAGCTACTTCAGAGGCTGAGGCAGGAGAATCACTTGAATTTGGGAGGCAGTGGTTGCAGTGAGCCAAGATTGCGCCATTGCACTCCAGCTTGGGCAACAAAAGTGAAACTCCATCTCAAAAAACAAAAAAAAAAAAAGGAGAGAAAATAACCTCACTAAGAAATGAAACAGGAGATATTACAACTGATACCATGGAAATACAAAACATCATTCAAGGCTACTATTAACACCTTTACACACGTAAACTAGAAAATCTAGAAGAGATGGATAATTCTTGGAAAAATACAACTCTCCTAGCTTAAATCATGAAAAAATAGATACCCTGAAAAGACCAATAACAAGCAGTGAGATTGAAATGGTAATTAAAAATTACCAAAAAAAAAAAAAGTCCTGGACCAGACAGATTCATAGCAGAATTCTACCAGACATTCATAGAATAATTGGTACCCATCCTTTTGACAGTATTCCACAAGATAGAGAAAGAAGGAACCCTCCCTAATTTATTCTATGAAGCCAGCATCACTCTAATATCAAAACCAGGAAAGGATATAACCAAAAAATTAAACTACAGACCGATATCCTTGATGAAAATAGATGCTAAAATCCTTAACAAAATGCTATCTAACTGAATCCAACAACATATCAAAAAGATAATCCACCATGATCAAGTGGGTTTCATACCAGGGATGCAGGGATGGTTTAATATACACAAGTCAATAAATGTGATACACCAAATAAACAGAATTAAAAACAAGGATCACATGATCATCTCGAAAGCTGCCAAAAAGGCATTTGACAAAATCCAACATCCCTTTATTATTAAACTCTCAGTAAAATTGGTATACAAGGGACATACCTTAATGTAATAAAACCCATTTATTACAAACCCACAGCCAACATAATGCTGAATGGGGAAAAGTTGAAAAGGTTTCCTCTGAGAACTTGAATAAGACAAGGATGCCCACTCTCACCATTCCTCTTCAACATAGTGCTGCAAGTCCTAGCCAGAAAAATCAGACAAGAGGCATCCAAATCGGTAAAGAGGAAGTCAAACTGTCATTGTTTACTGACAGTATGATCATTTACCTTGAAAATCCTAAGGACTCCTCCAGAAAGCTCCTAGAACTGACAAAAGCATTCAACAAAGTTTCCGGATACAAGATTAATGTACACAAATCAGTAGCTCTTCTATACAACAATAGTGACCAAGTGGAGAATCATATCAACAGATCAACCCCTTTTACAATAGCTGCAAAAAAATAAAAATAGAATACTTAGGAATAAACCTAATCAAGGAGTTGAAAGACCTCTACAAAGAAAATGACAAAATGCTGCTGAAACAAATCATAGACACAAACAAATGGAAATATCCCATGCTCATGGATGGGTAGAATCAATATTGTGAAAATGACCTTACTGCCAAAAGCAATCTACAAATTCAGTGTAATTCCCATCAAAATACCACCATGATTCTTCACAGAATTAGAAAAAACAATTCTAAATTTCATATGGAAACAAAAAAGAGCCTACCAAAGCCAAAGCATGACTAAGCAAAAAACCAAATATGGAGGCATCACACTACCTGATTTCAAACTATACTATAAGGCCATAGTCACCAAAAAGTATGTGTTACTGGTATAAAAATAGGCAATAGACCAATGGGACAGAATAGAAAACCCAGAAATCAACCCAAATATTTACAGTCAACTGATCTTCAACAAAGCAAACAAAAACATAAAGTGGGAAAAAGACACCCTTTTCAACAAATGGTGCTGGAATAATTGGCTAGCCACATGTAGGGGAAAGAAACTGTATCCTCATTTCTCAACTTATACAAAAATCAACTCAAGATGGACTAAGGACTTAAACCTAAGACATGAAACTATAAAAATTCTAGAAGATAACACTGGAAAAACCCTTCTAGACATTGGCTTAGGCAAGGATTTCATGACCAAGAACCGAAAAGCAAATGCAATAAAAACTAAAATAAATAGCTTTGACTTAATTAAATTAAAGAGCTTTTGCATGTCAAAAAGAATAGTCAGGAGAGTAAACTGACATCCCACAGAGTGGGAGAAAATCTTCACAATCTATATATCTGACACAGGACCAATATTCATAATCTACAATGAACTCAAACAAATCAGTAAGAAAGAAACAATCCCATCAAAAATTTGACATGAATAGACAATTCTCAAAAGAAGATATACAAATGGCCAACAAACATATGACAAATGCTCAACATCATTAATGACCAGGGAAATGCAAATCAAAACTGCAATTTGGTACCATCTTACTCCTGCAAGAATGGCCATAATAAAAAAATCAAGAAATGTTAGATGTTGGCATGGATACAGTGAACAGGGAACACTTCTACACTGTGGTGGGAATGTAAACTAATGCAGTTACTATGGAAAACAGCATGGAGATTCCTTAAAGAACTAAAAGTAGAACTACCATTTGATCCAGCAATCCCATTACTGGGTATCTACCCAGAGGAAAAGAAGTCATTACTCCAAAAAGATACTTGCACACACATTTATAGCAGCACAATTCACAACTGCAAAATCATGGAACCAAACTAAATGCCCATTAGTCAAGGAGTGGCTAAGATAAAGAAACTATGGTGTGTGTGTGCATGTGTGTGTGTATGTGTGTGTGTGTGTGTGTATATATATATATATATATATATATATATATATATATGATGGAATGCTATGCAGCCATAAAAAGGAATGAATTAACAGGATTTGCAGTGACCTGGATGAGATTGGGGACTATTATTCTAAGTGAATTAACTCAGCAATCGAAAACCAAACCTCATTTGTTCTCACTGATATGTGGGTACTAAGCCACGAGGAAGCAAAGGCATAAGAATGATATAATGGACTTTGGGGACTTACGAGGAAGAATGGGAGCCAGGTGAGGGTTAAAAGACTACAAATATGGTGTAGTGTATACTGCTCAGGTGATGGGTGCACCAAAACCTCACAAATAACCACTGAAGAACTTTCTCATGTAATCAAATACCACATGTACCCCAGTAACTTACGGAAAAAAATTTTAGCCTTTCTGATAGGCATGTAGTTGTATCTCATTATTTTACTTTGCAATTCCCTAATGATAAATGATGTTGAGCATCTTTTTATGTATTTGCCAGCTGTATAATCCCTTTTGATGAAGTGTTCATTCATATCTTTTCCTGCTTTTAATTGGTTTCTTCCTTTTCTTATTACTGTACTGAGTTTTAAGAGTTCTTTGTGGCCGGGCGCGGTGGCTCACGCCTGTAATCCCAGCACTTTGGGAGGCCGAGGCGGGTGGATCATAAGGTCAAGAGATTGAGACCATCCTGGTCAACATGATGAAACCCCATCTCTACTAAAAAAATACAAAAATTCAGCTGGGCATGGTGGCGTGTGCCTGTAATCCCAGCTACTCAGGAGGCTGAGGCAGGAGAATTGCCTGAACCCAGGAGGCGGAGGTTGCGGTGAGCCCAGATCGCGCCATTGCACTCCAGCCTGGGTAACAAGAGCGAAACTCCATCTCAAGAAAAAAAAAAAAAGAGTTCTTTGTATATTTTGGATAGGTAGCCTTTATCAGATATGTGCTTCGCAAAATCTCTCAGTCTTGGGTTTATCTTTTTATTTTTTTATTTGCCATTTGCAGAGCATAAAATTTTAATTTTAATAAAATACAACTTAACAATTTTTCTTTATTGTTATATTAGAAACTCAGCACAAAATCCCAAGTTACGTGATTTTTCTCCTTTATATAAAAAGTTTTGTAACTTTGTGTATTACATTTAGGTCTATAATCATTTTGAGTTACTTTTTATGTAAGGTCTGTGCCTAGGTTAATTTTTTTGCCTGTGGATGTTCAATTTTTTCAGCACTATTTGTTGAAGTCTATTCTTTTCCCATTGAATTGCCTTTGCTCCTCTGTCAAAGATGAGTTGATTATATTTGTGTGGGACTATTTCTGGACTCTGTGTTCTGTTCCTTTCATCTATGTGTCTATTCTTTTTGCCAATATGATGCTGTCTTGATCACTGCAGACTTATAGTAAGCCTTATGTAGAGTAATATGAGTGCTACAATTTTATTCTTCTTTTACATATTGTGCTGACTATTCTTGGTCTTTTGCTTTTCCATATAACCTTTAGAATTAGTTTGTTGATATTTACAAAACAGCTTGCCAGGGTTTTCACTGGGATTACATTGAATCTATAGATGAAGTTGGAAGGAATTAACATCTGAATAATTAAGTATTCCAATCCATGAACATGGGCTATTTTTCCATTTATTTAGATCTTCCTTGATTTTCTTCATTAGCATTTTTTAGCTTTCTGCATACAAATCTTGTGCTTATTTTGTATTTATCTCTAAGTATTTTAAATTCTAGGTGCTTTTTTTTTTCTAGATGGAGTTTCACTCTTGTTGCCCAGGCTGGAGTGCAATGGCATGACCTTGGCTCACTGCAACCTCCACCTCCCAGGTTCAAGTGATTCTCCTGCCTCAGCCTCCTGAGTAGCTGGGATTACAGGCATGTGCCACCATGCCTGGCTAATTTTGTATTTTTAATAAAGACAGGATTTCACTATGTTGGTCAGTCTGGTCTTAAACTCCTGACCTCAGGTGATCCACCCTCCTCGGCTTCCCAAAGGGCTTGGATTACAATGCCTAGCCCTCTAGGTGCTATTATAAATGGTATATAGTTTTTTACATTTCAAATTCCATTTGTTCATTGCTGGTATATAGGAGAGCAATTGACTTTTGTATTGCAAACTTGCTACATTCACTTATTAGTTCTAGGAGATTATTGTTGATTCTTTGGGATTTTCTACATAGACAATCATGTCATCTGCAAGCAGAGAGAGTTTTACTTTTTCTTTTCTAGTCTGTATATATTTTATTTCCTTTTCTCATCTTATTGCATTAGTTAAAACTATGTTAAAGAGGAGTGATGAGAGAGGACATGATTGCTTTGTTCCTGATTTTAGGGGAAATCACCCCGTTTTTCATTATTGAGTATAATTCAGCTGTATATTTTTTGTTCTTTAATGTAAGTTTCCTTTCACCCCTAGTTTGCTGAGAGTTTTTGGTATTGGATACCGATTAAAATCAGTATTGGTTTTTGCCAAATGCTTTCTCTACATTAATTGATATAATTCTATGGCTTTTCTTCTTTAGACTGTTGATGTGGTAGATTACATTGATTGATTTTTGAATGTTCACCCAGTCTTGCATATCTGTTCTAAGTAGCTCTTGATTGTGGTATATAATTCTTCATATAAATTGTTGAATTTCATTTTTAATATTGTATTAAGGATATTTGTGTGTATGTTCATGAGAGATATTGGTCTGTAATTTTCTTTTCTTGTAATGCCTTTATTTGGTTTTTGTGTTAGCATAATATTGACCTCAGAGCATGTGTTAGGAAGCGTTACCTCTTCTATTTTTTGGAATAAGTTATCGAGAATCAGTATTATTTCTTCCTTCAGTGTTTTATAGCATTCACTGGTAAAACCATCCAAACCTGAAGAATTATTTTTTGGAAGGTTATTAATTCAAATTTTCTAGTAGTTATATTTTAAAATGTTAAAAAGAAGAAAAAAAAGTAAATTTCAGGCTGGGTGCGATGGCTCACACCTGTAATCCCAGCACTTTGGGAGGCTCACGCAGGTGGATCACTTGAGGTCGGGAGTTCAAGACAAGCCTGGCCAACATGGTGAAACCTCGTCTCTACTAAAAATACAAAAATTAGTCAGGCATGGTGGTGGGGGCCTATAGTCCCAGTTACTCGAGAGGCTGAGTCAGGAGAATTGCTGGAACTCAGGAGGTGGAGGCTTCAGTGAGCTGAGATCATGCCACTGCACTCCAGCCTTGGCAACAGAGTGAAACTCAGTCTCAAATAAAATAAAATATAATGAAATAATAAGTAAATTTCATGTGAAAATATACTTATTTAACTTAATATATCCTAATTATTAACATTTCAACATGTCAGTAATATTTAAAATATTGATGAAATATTTTATATTTTTTCATACTAAGTCTTTGAAATCTGCTGTGTATTTTATACTGACTGTACATCTCAATTTGAATAGCCACCTACCAGTGCTCAATAGCCACATGTGACTAATGGCTGCCATATTGAACAATGTATGTCCAAGGTCTGAATCAAAGCTGTAGTTACTGTTGAGTTTTAATAGTATCTATTTTATCCTTTCTCAGGATATTAGTAATGGAACATAGACAGACTATTTTTAAAAGAAGACATTCTAATACTTCCTTTTAAGAGAGAACCACATTGGCCGCTATCAGAAAATAAGTTTTGGTAATAAAAACATAGTATGTGTGAGATTGTTTCTCATGCAATAAATGTAAATTAAGTTTATGGAATGTCACGAAATTTTCAAGGGGTGAATAAATCAAGCTGTGAAGTGGTAACTAGAAAATTACAATTTTCTGTTATAAAGTAAATGCAACAGTTTTAAACTGAGTCCGTATGCTCAAAGAACTGGAAAAGCAAAGCCATCTACCAGCAAAGTGGCTTGACTTTGTTGCATGAAGCCATTTATTGCTAGCAAACATTTTCAGCATGGGCTACTCATCAAATACAGTGGAGCAATCAGCTCTGTTGAATATCATCCCTTTCTGATGTTGGCTCAGTAAGGTTTTTGCCCCTTTATTCTATCAGTAGCTTTCCTCTTCCAGACCTGTCTCTATTAGTCTTCAGAAAGCCCAAACATTATGAAACCAACAGGGCATTGAACAGTGGTTCTAAAGTATTGATTTGCATTCAGCCAGTAATGCAAAAGACACAGCAGGGGTGGCAGGAATCTGCTATTTCTGGCCCAGGAGTCCAGTAGCTCACAGGTGTCTTAGCCTCCGTGAGGTTCCCCAAATCTTACTAGCATACCGTCAACATCAAGAATGAGCTTCTTAGTTTTGTTTTTCTCACCATTATGTCTCAGAGACCAAGAAGAAATCATACTGTAAGTGGTTAAAAAATAACAGTTGGGTGGATGGATGAGTCAATGGACAAATTCATGCATGAATAAATGAATAAGAATCAAGTTCTGCATTCTCAAGAATCTGCAGTCCTCCTGCCTGCCTAAGGGGCAAGCTCCAGGCCAAAGTCTGAAGTCCAGAGGCTTTGTCTTTGTCTTACAGCCGCTATGTCCCCATAAATTCTAGCCTGTGTCCTATTTCCACTTTATCTCCTAATCCTTTTTGTTAATATTATTATTTCTGTTCCACAACTGTAGAAACAGAGACTCAGAGAGAAACTCTGAATTCTAATCTTGGCTCTGACTTTATCCAACAGGATGATCTAGAATGTCTCTCCTCAATCTTGAGACTCATTTTTTAACAGCTGTATTGAGGTACAGTTGATGTTAAAAGAACCGTACAGACTTAATGTGTACAATTTTATGAACTTGGTCATGTGCAAACGCCTGTGATACCATCACCATGATCAAAGTAATAGACATATTCAACATCTCTCAAAGTTTCCTTATGTCTTCTGGGTTTTTGTTTGTTTGTTTTTGTTGTTTGCTTTGTGTGTGGTAAGAACACTTAACATGAGATCTATTTTTTTAATAAATTTTGAAGTGCACATTACCATTATTTTTAACTATAGGCACTGAGTTGTATGGCAGATCTCTAGACTTATTCACTGAGCATAATTGAAACTTTATGGGCATTGAAACTCCATTTCCTGAAACCCCAGGACCTGGCAACCACGACTGTATGAGTTTCACTCTGCTTTTACGAGTTTCACTATTATAGATACCTCGTATATAGTGGAATTATGAGTATTTGTCCTTCTGTGATTGGCTTATTTTGCTTAGCATAATATCCTCCAGGTTCATCCATGTTGTCACAAAAGGCAGAATTTCCTTCATTTTTAAGTATGGATAATATTCCATTGTATCATATACTGGGACTCAGATGAAGGCCTTCTATTCTGACATAGCTTGGATGATTGCCACTCAGCAGCTGAGTGGTTATGGGCAATTGTTTTGCCTTCCATTAGTCTTAGTTGCCTGACCTATGAAGTCTGAGTAAGTACCTGATGGGTCAATTAATGTGATGAGTTTCTATTTATAAACAAGTAAATAGATGAAACAAGGCTCATCAACCACTTAGCATAATGCCTGGCATATGACAAATACTCAATAAACATTAGCCACTATCATTTTTATTATCTCCAAACTATCAAATTGTTGTCCTGCCTTTGCTGAAACATAGTAATACCTAGCATATGACAAATAATAATACCTAGCATAATGCCAAGCATATGACAAATACTCAATAAACATTAGCCACTATCATTTTTATTATCTCCAAACTATCAAATGCTTTTCCTGTCTTTGCTGAAAAATAATAATACTGAAATAATAAACAACTAGCAAGAATTGGCCAGAACATGTTCAAAGCTACTTACATATATTAGCTCCCCTGATTCTCATAATTATACTGTCCTCATTTTACACATGAAGAGACAAAAACTCAAAACGTATAAGTAACTTGCCTAAAGTCATAATGACAAAGTGGTAGAGTGGAGATTTGAAGGTGTATCTTTCTCATTTCGAAGTATTTTCTCTTTCCATTATATTATAAAAATTCTCCAACCCCCAAAGTCTATGACTTCTATTATTTGATTTATAAAAATTTGGCAATTCCAAAAAATCCACGAAAGGCAAACTCGTGTACAGCTTGTGCTAGGTGCTATGAAGGGTGCATGACTAGGACATGGTCCTTAGCTTCTCATATGCTGGCAACTTGAAATGAACATTTCATTCTGGCCAATTTTCCTTGGCGTTCTTTTCTGCTATAATCCTAGAACTGAGTAGCCATTTCTCTCATTCTCTGATTTTATAAACTGTCAGTTTAGAAATGTGTTTCTAAGAACCACATTTTCTAAATTAACAGTGCTAACAAAAGCTGATTATCTCATCACAGTACATTGTCAGCATCTATGCTTCGGCTTTTTAATTAGCTTGAAATTATTATTACTAAGTGAGGTGAGCCTTTATATAACACGATAACAAATCATTTCAAAAACATTTGCTGACAACCTGCAATAAGTTAGATGGTGTCCAAAAAACCCCAACAAAACAACCTTAAAAGCCCACCCATGTTCCAGGGTTGTGGGTTTTTTTTTTAAAGAAAGATGAAAACTTATAGGGGCTTCTCCCACTCTCCCATCTGTAGAAAGGTCTGTTCTATGGAATGCCTGCTGTGACACATGGTGCTTGACGTATAAGCTAATATAAAGTATAGGGTATGAGGAATGAGCTTGTTTTTCTAAAAATTGATTTTAAAAAATAGATTGAGATATCACAATCAAATGGATTATGGTATGAAGAAAATAGTCTGAGAAACCGAGCTAACCACAGAAATTCTATACTTACTGTTTACATGGAACACATTTTTAAAACACTTTTTCTACTACCAAAAATTTATGGCAATGCTTCCCTGTACCCCCACTCTCACCAAATGAAGAGACATTAGCATAATAAAAATAATTGGGTAATTTTTATTGAATTTGTTTTCATTTCTCATGCTTCTGGTTTCTGTGGTTTCAGAAATTAAAAAAATGAAAGATTTAATCACATTGATTAGGAAAGAGGAATATACATAATAGGCTTTTATGCAGAAAATGCACCTGTCTACCTCCTTGCTCAGGGTATTCCAAAATTTATATTTTAAATCAGGGCAGATACTTTGTTGACTAAAAAGTGCCTTTCCATCTCAGAGTCTTTCAACAACCAGATCCTTCTGACTTTACCAAGACCCCTGCTCTTCAACTATTACTGTTTCATCTCTAATTATTATTAATTACTGTTTCATCTCTAACCAGGCCAGTAGGTTGCCTAGATTAAACTTGTTGCTTAGGTTATTTGAAGCTATCCTTCTCTCTGACAGATGACCACTAAATTGTTCTGAGATTAGCTGAATGATAGATGACTAAAAGTTTGAGCCGTGAATGAAACACTGCTCAAACCACTTGTTGATAGGAAGTCAACTACCTTCATTCACAGGTGAGGGCTCACAAACATCAATAGATGGAGACTCATGGTTATCACCTGTCCTTTCGTCAACATTTCCACACCCAATTATTCTAACATTATAAAGAAACTTCAAAGTTATGGGGGTGGTTGGGAATCCCACTGACCTAATCCTCAGGGTTCTCCTCTGTGGAAAACCATGCCTCCCTTTCTCCTTCTTCTTTGCCCTCATGTTAAGGTCTTCACAGTCCACCGATTTATAGCTCACAGGCTAGGCCACACCCATAGACCACTCCACTCTGCCCTTTTCCTACCTTGTGCAAGGTTATTTAGTCACACTTATAAAATTTTTAAATGACCAGCTAGGTGCATGATATCTTGTGCAACAGAAAAAGAATTGCAAAAGATCTTGAAAGGTTGAGATGACCGGGTTCAGTCAGAGCAGATGAAATGCAACAAGAATATATGTAATCTCCCGTACTCTGCCCTGAATAACTGGGCTATGCAGGCTTGGAGTGAAGGAGTCAGGGCTTTTCAGGAATATGCATAGTTAAAGGTGTAGGAGTTAAGAGAAGCGTAAGGTCTGGTGTCTTGTTTGGTCTCTGCTGCACTGCATGGAATTTTGACTTAAAAAAGAAAAGAAATAACTTGGAATGTGTTCAGAAGGAGATGAAGAAAAGGCAAGGGAAAAAACCAGAACAAAGAAGGAAATGGGCAAATGAAAGATGGGGGAAAAGAAAAAGGAGAAGCATAGCAGACGATCTGTCTTCTAGTATCTGAAACAGAGGATCAGAAATTCAGTCTCAGAATTCAGGCCTTTCAAGCCTATCTCCATCTCATCTTTTCCCTGCCAAGCCCCTCCCATGTCAAGACGTGGAAGAGTGTTCAGTTCAGGCTGTTTAGATGCAAAATAAAAAGTAAGTAAAGGATAAATATCCTTGGTTGAGAAGAGCATTCTCTAATATCACATGGATTCTCTCTCGTAATGTTTTCTTAAATTAAAAAAAGGTCATATTTTTCAATTTTCTCATAGAGTGGGCAAGTATAACCACTGTATCAACACAGCAGACTTTAACGGACCTGACATATTGTTTTAAGAACCTTGAAACAAAGTATTTACACCAATAGGCAAAAAGTTCTTGGTCTCAGTCTAGGCCAGCAATCCATGTCTCAATGGCTCCTAAATATGTATTTACCTAATGAACCAATAAAAGTAATGTCACCAGGTGCAGTGGTCACACGTGTAATCCCAGCAATTTGGCAGGCCAAAGTGGGTGGATTGCTTGAACCCAGAAGTTTGAGACCAGTCCAGGCAACATGATGAAAACCCTTCTGTACAAAAAAATGCAAAAATCAGCCAGGCATGGTGGTACACGCCTGTAGTCCCAGCTACTCGGAAGGCTGAGGTGGGAGAATCACTTGAGCCCAGGAGGTGGAGGTTGTAGTGAGCTGAGATCAGGCCACTGCACTCCAGCCTGGGTGACAGAGTGAGATCCTGTCTCAAAAAAAGAAATAAATAAATAAAATTAATGTCAAAATATAAATGCTTACACACTGAACCAAGAGATGAACTTCAGTATCTCTTGATTTTCTTTTTGGGCTCTAACTTTTTAAACTACTATAAAGACACTCATCTGACTTGGCACGGTAGCTCACACCTGTAATCCCAGCACTTTGAGAGGCTGAGGTAGGAGAACTGCTTGACACCAGGGGTTTAAGACCAACCTGTGCAACATAGCGAGACCCTCATCTCTAAAAATGTTTTAACAAATTAGCCGGGCATGATGGAACGTACTTGGGAGGCTGAGGTGGGAGGCTCGCTTAAGCCTAGGAGGTGGAGGTAACAGTGAGCTGTAATCCCACCACTGCACTCCAGCCTGACTGATAAAGCAAGACCCTGTCTCTTAAAGAAAAAGAGATACTTATCTGGTATTTAAATCATATTGAGTTTTACTTTTAAACTGCGTTACTTTGATCTCATTTTGAATTCTTGAAACTTTTAAGAAGGAATAATGGTGGTGGGTGTTAGCAGCATGGGGTAACAGATATTGAAATGATGCCACATTTGGGTTACATTTTTAACTTTTCAAAATACTTTTATATCTTTTCGTTTATTTATTTTTTTTAATCCTTGGAAATTCACAGAAAGGAGACAAAACTTTGAAAAGGATGGAATAGAAGGGCCTGAAAAGTCAAATGGCTCATCTTTACAATCCCTGTTGGCCAACTTGAAACTCAAGTCCCTTAAAATTATTCCACTCTTTTTCTTGAAGTATAGCCCCCACTATGTTACTGTGTAATATTTTCTGTAAAAAAGGAGACCATGGTTAAAGAAGGACATGCTGCAATATATAATCACCTTAGAGATTCACAATGACATAGTCATATTAAAGGTTCTGAGAAGTTCTTTATTAAAGAAACATGTTTAACTTTGTCCTGTGAAACACACTGGAAAAATTGCTCTAGATTTCTGCTGCTTCTGCAATGGCCTAGGTCAAATTCCCTATCTTCTATGCAAAATAGTACCAAGATAAAGCAGAAGAAGTTGCACACCAAAGAGTTTACTCCAATCTGGACATCAAATAACTTAGAACAGTATTTCATTTTTTGTGCCTGAAGTGATATTTTCTTTTTATGGATCTCATTAAATGATTTGGTTCAAATCATTCATGGCAAATGCTAAGTTACTGTTTTAGCACGTTTCAATATGTCAAATTGTACTTGGCATTAGGACAAGAACAGGACAATTTTTCTGTGTTTTCAAAGAGGTTGGCTGGTTGTAGGGATTTAAGACTCAGTGCTTTTATGCAATGGTATGTTGGGATATAGTGATTGGAAACGTTTTTGGGAAAACACTGCCTTTTCCATAGAGCAAGTTTGGTACTTTTTTGAAGTCTAGCCATGCCTTTTTAGTTTTGTGTTTTGTTTTAGATTTCTTTTTTCCTACACATATTGTTGGATATAAAAAAAGAAAATTTCTTTTTTTCCTTAGGCGTGTGATGCACTTAAGTATTAAGAGGTTTTAAAAAGAACAAGATTGCTGTCTATTACCTTTTGGATTGGACAAGGGCTCTTGGAAAGCTATTTTAGTTAATAAAATGACTCAGAAGCTTTTTATTTCTAGCTATTTTTTAAAAATATAAAACATGGCTTTTTCTCTTCTACCTAGAAAAAGACATGGAGGCTTTTAAAAATTATCTTATTGTGGAATCAGTGGCTTTTGTCCTTGAAGAGTAATGGATTACTTGTTTCTTGGAGTCTTCCTGGAAGAGGAACGGAATGGATGTCCAGGGCAAGTTAAAGATAAAGATTCAAACCCTGTGGCCTTAAATAAAATGTTAGTTTCTGGTCAAGAGTGGTCTTGGCTCCACAGAGTTTTAGCTACCTTCCTGAAGAGTAGGTAACCATCACCTACCCTATTAGCTGGGGGCTGAGAGATCGGAAGAAGCAAAGGATATTATCAGAGAAGCAAACTACATTATCAGCTAGCTCTGCTTCTGTTATTATCTGTCGAAATCTTAGGAGTGCAATCCCCCAGGGAACCAGCAAGACCTTTTAGTACTCATTCTAAATAAACCAACCTGCTGAATTTAGGGAAGTTACTTCTGCTAGAAAACCTCAGCCTTTAATTTGGCTCTTTTATTTTTTCCTTCCACAGTACAGAAATATTTTCAAAACCTGAAGTGGTTCTGATTAGTGGTGAAGTCAAGAAGCCTTCAGCTCCAATTAAAATGGGAATTCAGTCATTTTGTGTGGTAATGGCTGCAGTATAAAAGCAAGTTAAATTTCTCTTTATTTTTGATCATGAGTTTGGCTCTTGAATTATTCTATTCAGCAGCAATGTTGGCACAGCTTTCTGGACTACCTGTGGAGGAGGTGTTCATGGGCTTCCCAATTAACACCCTGTTAAGCTGCACACCTGTGGTGAAATTACCCTCAGATCACAATATTGGAGTTTTGAATCTCATGACACCTATATTATTGTCCTGGAAATCAAACTTAAAATTATATAAAATGATTCCTGGTGTCCTTTCAAAGGCAGTTTGTTTCTATGGTATTCTTGTGGAGCCGTCCAGGGTAGAGGTATATATGGGGGAGTCATACAGCAATGTATTTATTTATTATAAACTTTATTGAAGTATAGCTCACATACCATAAAATTCATCCATTTTAAGTGTTCCAGGTAAATGATTGTTAGTATATTTACAGACTTTTGCAACCGCCATCAAAATCCAATTTTAGAACATTTCCATCACCCCAAAAAGAAACCAGTGCCCATTAGCCATCACTTTCCATTCCCACACCCAGCCCTAGGCAACCAACAATCTGTTTTCTGTCATAGATTTCTGAACATTTCATAGCATCGTCAAATTTCATTCCATACAAATGGAGTCATGCAATATGCGGTCCTGTTTATCCATTCATTAGTCTATGGACATTTTGGTTATTCTACATTTTGGCTATTATGTGTAATGCTGACATGAACTTCACATATACACATTTGTGTGGACATAACAATTTATATTTAACATAATGAAATCAGATTAAAACTCAGCTTAGATCCTCATCTCCAGTCAGAACACTATTATTAGTGGTGCTGTGGGGGGCTGTGACATTTTCAGAGCAAATGGTAGCCATAGCAAAGTGCTGATAATCAGAACACTAATTAATATAAAAATTCATATAAATTCCCAAGGATTTTATAAAAATTTGGAGTTTTATGAGAATTTTTAGGTCATGCCTTTTCCATGTCCACTGGCAAAAAGCTTAGCATTTTCCGATAGCTATAAGCAATGGATATTGCTTACGGTTATCTTAGAGTGTGTGCCAGCCTGAGTTCTGGGGACTGGTCTGGGATTCAAGAGTTCTCTATTCCTTTTCTATAGCCTTCTGTGCTACTCTGGGAAAATTTTGTGAGGCGTATGCCTCAGTTTCGTTTTCCTCAAAATGGGGATAAATGATTCCCGTACAAATCCCAAGGTGGTTATAAGGTTAAGCATTTTCCAGGCATTTAAAGCACCTCAAATGAAATAGAAACATACTATATAAGTGTAAAGAATTTTGTTGGCAAAGATGAAAGGAAGGTTTAGTCAGCCTTTTGTTCTTTCTGGAAAACCTAAAAAATAGATAAAACCACAGAGTTTAATTTTGTACATTTGAGCTGGCAAGAATGTGATATTCATTTCCTCTATGGCCAAAAATGTTCATGGTTCCAGTAATGTTAAGCCCTTCATTGGGGGAACTGTTTTACTGAGCTCCCCAAAGCTTTGCTAACTGCATTCTAAAATGAAATCCTTTTACCTTCTCATTGCAACAAAGCAACTATTTGGTTTAGAACAGAAAAGGGAAAAAGTTATATAGAAGTAAATTAACCCAATAAGAATTAACAACCAAGTTCTCATTGCATGAGATACAAGGTGGTTCTGCCCTTAAGGAAATTACTATTCTGATGGGGTTCAAAGTGAATTAACAAGACAGAAACTATGCCTTATTTCATTTGGTACAACCTCCATTTCTGTTCCAGAATGCTATCTGGCCTATTGAAGATAATTTTCAAAAAATGGTAAACTGTTAACTCTCATAAAGATATAAAAGTGAGTACATTTTTAAGATTTGATTGACCTTATAATGAGGAACAAGGCAGATGTTATAATCAATTCAAAGGAGATTACAAAGACCAGACACACACACACACACACACACACACACACACACACATATATATATATAATGACATAGGAGACATATAAATATATATATTTCAGGAATATTGAAATGAATGTGCAAATGGAGACTAAACTGACTTCTACCACAGTAAGAGAGAGAGGAGTCAGTTAAACCCCTACAAGAGGACAGAATTTGCATATCTATAAATAAGAATTATTTTGCATTGCTCTCAGTTATCTATAATTTAGGGAGCTGTAAGAAAGCTCCCATAAAATCAGAATCAGATAACCTGGAGGAGTGTCAGCTAGACCAGAGGGTCAGCAAACTAAGGCTCTCAGATGAAATCTAGCCCCATGCCTGTTTTTGTAAAGTTTTATTTGAACACAGACGCAAGTTATATATTCTGTATGGCTCAGTTATATATTCTGTATGGCTGCTTTCACCCTATAATGCTAGAGTGGAGTAGTTGCGACAGAGACACTATGGCCTTCAAAGCCTAAAATATTTATGATCTTGTTATTTTGCAGAAAAGGTTTTCTGACTCCTCTAGACAATGCATGTTTTCCATTGAGACACAGTTTTTCTGTATAGTCTCTAGAATGCTCAGAAAACATTTTTTAAGTTAATGGATAAAATAATCAGACAGTGAAAACTGGAATTTAAAGAAGGAAATTGATAAAGATCTATAAGAGTTCATGAAAGAAGAGGGCACGAATTTGACTATGAAGAAGATAATTTGGATAAGGTCAGGGTACAGGGGAGAAGAAAGATGGGCTGTTCTAGACAGGGACAAAGGCATGGGAAGAGATGGGATGACCCAGCCTGTTAAATGTCCAGGCTAGTTGGAAGTGAAGAGTTGGACTGGTTATGTGATAGGAGTTAAGAGATACGTCATTTATACGCAAGATCCCAGATAAAGAGCTGGCTGTGTCCCCAGCTGCTTTCTTAGTGTGGAATCAGCCTGTGAGCACCCAGAGTTAAATAGTGTGGTTTGAGGGGTCCAGACGCCTCCCCACAAAAGATTTTATGGATTTGCCAGACTATCCTAGTGGCTGAACTTTCCAAATCTAGTCACTCCTCTGGTTGTACCATATTGAAGGCAGCTGTTCAAATGTCAATGGCATTCATCTTGAAAGAATAAGTTATATAACCCTATTGGTCATTAACACCATAGCTTCCATTAGATGATTAGGCTCCTCAGAATAGGAAGAATTCCACCTAGAGGGAGGCCCCAGTTAAGATGCCACTTTGAATTTTGACCAGCTTTGTTCTGAGCCACAAAATACTTTGGGATACGGGAAAGGAGTCTCTTCAAAGCATCCCTCATGCAGATACCTGTAGTTAGTAGACAGTTTTGCCCCTAAAGGCTTCAGTGAAGAGCTTTTGGATAGGATTCTACCTAACTTGGCTGGAAGCTTAAAGCCATTCTCCTGAAATCATATCTCTATGAGCCTTTCGAATTTGTCTGTTTCTCTGGCGTATTTTTGCTTTAATTGGCTTTCAGAAAAGGCAAGAAGAAATCTAGGAGCATAAAACCCTGTCTCACAGAAGGAGCTAGTAGAGACTGTCCTCCCAGGGTTGGGGTTTCTTTGCTAAATGGCTCTTCAAAAGAGAGGAAGGAACTGGCAAAGGAGGGGGCAACTTCCTGAAATGCTTATATTAGTCTGTTCTCACACTGCTATAAAGAATTACCTGAGACTGGGTAATTTATCAAGAAAAGAGGTTTAATGAAATCACAATTCTGCAGGCTTAACAGGGAGCATGGCTGTGAGGCCTCAGGAAACTTACAACCATGGCGGAAGGTGAAGGGGAAGCAAGCACGTCTTACCATGGCAAAGCAGGAGAGAGAGCAAAGGGAGAAGTGCCATACACTTTTAAACCATCAGATTTCATAAGAACTCATTCACTATCTTATGAACAGCAAGGGAGAAATCCGCCCCCAAGATCCAATTACCTCCCACCAGGCCCCTCCCCTGACATGTGGAGATAACAATTCAACATGAGATTTCAGTGGGGACACAGAGCCAAGCCATATCACTGCTTCTCCCATTTCACTCCTCTTTCTGCTCACTTGCTCAGTATTTCCCATAGGGCTCAGCTCTCTAAGTTGATTCATATGTTTGGTGTGCAGCTTTTGGGGATGTTCTAGAGAAATGTTAAATTAGTTCACCAGTAAGTACTGTGCTACAAGGTGTGGTGCATACAGGTATGAGACTAGCCCCTGCCCTCAAGGTGTGTGTGGGAGGAAGCAAGACACAAACATGTGAAGACATCACTAATAAGTATGACAAGAATTTGTATTAATATTATGGAATTCCCATATTTGGAACTCACCAGATACCTTAATCATGAGTTAAGTTTTTCATCAAACGATGAAACACCAGTGTTTGAGAAAATTTAATCACCCTCTAGATCAGCAGTTCTCAACCCCGGCTGCTTATTAGAGTCACACAGAGGTTTTTTCAAAATACCTTACCTTAACCCAGATATTCTGCTACAACTGAATTGGGGTAGAGCCTAGGTATTAGTATTTTGAAACTTTTTTTTTTTGAGACAGGGTCCTGCTCCATCACCCAGGCTGGAGTACAGTGGCATGATCATGGCTCACTGCAGCCTTGATCTCCTGGACTCAAGTGATCTTCCTGCCTTGGTGTCCCAAGTATCTGGGACTACAGGCATGCACCACCACACCCAGCTAATTTTTTAATGTTTTTGTAGAAATTAGGTCTCACTATGTTGCCTAGGCTGGTCTCAAACTCCTGAGCTCAAGTAATCTTCCCATCTCAGCCTCCTAATATGCTGGAATTACAGGTATTAGCCACCATGCCTGGCCTTGAGGCTTGTTTACTAAGAAATAAAATGCAAATTTTAAAAGAACATATAATGAGAATGTACACTTTAAAAAATTATTTTTCAATGAGTACCAGTGTCATCAACATCCAGGCTAAGAAATAGAACATTTCCTATACTCCATGAGTCTCCTTTCCATAACTCCATATGCTCTCCCAATCACAGACTCCTTCCTCTCTTAAAAGGTTTGATTTTTATGGTCATCATTCATTGCTTTTCCTTGTATTTTTACCACATATATACATATGCCAAAATATTAAATATGAGTTTGATCTCTCTCTGAAATATATTTAATGGAATTCTTTGCATTCTTTGGTGTCTGATTTTTTTCAGTCAGCATTATGTTTGTGAAATTGATCTAATTTGTTGTATGTTGTTTGTTTTCATTGCTGTATAGTATTCCATAGTTACTTTTGGAATGCTATACTATCATGACTATTTCACACTTCATTTATTCATTCTACTACTGGCCAACATTTGCTTTGTTTCCAATTTTGGGCTTTTATGAACATTCTTGTACATGTCTTGGTGTACTTAAATATGCATTCCTGATGGATTTATACCCATATATACTATGGTTAGGTCATCAGTTTATATGTTCAGCTTTAGCAAATATTGCCAAACAGTTTTCCAAAGTGGTTGTACCAACTTATAGTTTCACAAGCAATGTCTAAGAGTTATTTTTGCTCCATAGTCTCACTGAAGCTTGGCATTGTCAGCCTTTTTTAGCTTTAGGTATTCTGATCGCTAAATTTTAAACACAATTATTGTAAGACCAATAGGCTTATATGCCCATTGCACAGTAACAGACTCATTACACTGAGACAACAGAGTTCGCAGCAGAATGTTTAATAATAGCAGGGTGCTGAGTGAGGAGATGGCAGGAGACCCTCAAATCCATCTCCCTGAGGAAATCTGGGCTGGAGTTCTAAGAGGATCATGGAGCAGGAGGGCCTGGAAAATTGAGGTCATTGATTGGTTGGAGCAAGATGGATGAAATCATCACGATTTGGAAACTGCATTCTTTGCTGAGTCAGTTCCTTGTGGGATCCTTCGAACTAGCTGGTGTCAGTGGGGTCTTTCAGATCAGCTGGCATCAGTGAGGTCCTTCAGATCAGCTGAGCCAGTAGTTTCATCAATAGGCAGGACCTGAATAAATACCTCAATGGGAAAACTTAACATTTCATAACATTCAAGTTGTTATCTATGGAACAGTTAAGGGGAACCGTAGGGTCTATGGGATTCTAGGACAATAGGCACCAAACAACTATGAGGAAGCAGGTCAGAGAGCAAGCTGACCTCATGATTAATGCTAAACATGCTGCAAGCTTGGTTTATTTATCTCCCTCTCTCTTTTTCCTTGATTAATTTTATAAAGTTTATAAGGATGGTTTCACAATATCTCATTGGGATTTTAATCTGTGTTTTCCTGATTACTAACAGTGTTGAACACTTTTTCTTATTTATTGGCCATTTGATTTTCTTCTTCTGTTAAGTGGTAGTTTGAATCTTTGCTCATTTTTCTATTGAGTTGTGTCTTTTTTATGTTGATTTTCTGTTATTTGTGTATTCTGGATACAAGTCTTTTGTAAGTTATATATTTTGCAAACGTCTTATCATTCTGCGGCTTGTCTTTATACTTTCCTTACTGGTATCTTTTGATGGACAAAATTCTTAATTTTAATGCAATTAAAGTTATTAGGATTTTTTGTGTCAAATGACTTCACTATAATAAGGAGAGAGCCATAAAGATAAAGAGCTATTTTGCCAAAGACTAGATGAATCACATTTCTAGCCTGTTACAGAAAAACAGCGCACACATGATATTGATGTGTTTTTTAATTAAACAGGGAATAACACAAGTTTCTGATGACAAGCCCTTATCAGAACTCATTACACAGATGCACAGGGCTCAGTTACAAGGACCAAGACCTGGAAATAAGCCTACCCATGAGGCTAATACTCTATTTCATTTGCTAATAATTTCAAACCTATTATTGGTTTCTCAATTAGATTTTAAAATCCAGTCCGGCAAATGGAATCCATTATCCTTGGACATAATATATAATGTGTGAACTTGCAGGCAGAGTATAGTACAGAGAAAATGAATGCTGGGTAATAAACAGTAACCAGAACATCAGTAAGAGTAGAGGAGGGAAGGAAGGGAGGAATGAATAGGTAGAACACAGATGTAGGGGAAGAAAAATATCTTATTCTCTACCCATCCTAGGTTCATGGCTGTGGGCCTTATACCAAAAGAGATTAACAAGAGAAAAGCATACAAGTTTATTTCATATAAGTTTTATGTGATATGGGAGCCTTAATAAAGAAATGACATAAAGTAACAGTTGAACTTGTGCATTTTTATACAAGGTTTGATGAAGAAGTAAACAGTCGTGGATAAATATGATTAGAGGACAAAAGGGTATGATCTAATGGTAATAAACCAGAAGAAACTTAGCAAGATCTGTTCATTCAGATTCTTTTCTAAGTCCCTATGTCTTCAGAGACAAGAATATTCCTTTCCGCTGGGTATAAGGAGCTGTGATAGTTAGTTTTAGGTATCAACTTGACTGTGTTAAGGAATACCCAGATAGTTGGTAACACATTATTTATGTGTAGATCTATGAGGCTGTTTCTACAAGAGATTAGCATCTGAATCAACAGATCAAGTAAAGAAGATCTGCCCCCACCAATGTGAGTGGGCATCATCTGAGCTGTTGAGATCCCAGAGAGAACAAAAAGGCAGAGGAAGGTATAAACTTTCTCTCTCTTCTGGAGCTGGAACATTCATCTTCTGTCCTCAGTCATCAGAAATTCAGGTTGTCAGGTGTGTGGACTCTGGGATTTACACAAGCAGGCCCCCAGTTTCTCAAGTCTTCAGGCTTGGGCTGAGAATTACACTGTTGGACCTCCTGGTTCTCAGGTCTTTGCATTTAGACTGAATGACACCACCAGGCTCCCTGTTTCTCCAGCTTGCAGACAGCATACTGTGAGGCTTTACAACCTCCATAATTATGTGAACGACTCCTCATAATAAATCCCCTTCTTATCTGTCTATCTCTCTCTTTCTCTATATATACTGTTTATTGACTTGTTTCTCTGGAGAACCCTGCCTAATCCAGGAAAGTGCCTCTAAAATGAGGGTTTTATGCTTTAGGGTAGAAGGGAAAGAGTAATGTGAAAGTGATCTTCTTGCTTCTGCTGTTTTCTCGAATGACAAGATGACACATTTTGGAGTAGTGTATCTTGGACCCCATCAGATGATTTACTATCACTGGGGTGGAAAGCACTGAGAAGGAGCAGGAACACTGGAGCTAATAATTAAGTGGTTTTGTTAAACTATGGAATTTCGAGCTTTATACTGAAATGATGGTCTATTGAAGGGCTTTAAGCGGGGGACTAACACAGTTTTGTAAGTAGGGTCACTGGCAACCGTGTGGAGAAAGGGTTGAGATAAAGGGAGTGCGACTGAAGGTTCAAAGCCAGCGGCCATTAAATGGAGAAGTCCCATAATATTTAAACAATAAATTCAAAAAAATTAGTGATTATTCAGGGGTGAGGGAGGTGGAAAAAGCAAAACATATCCTAAAGTCCTAAAAAGTTAGTCCAGCAAGATATTTTATTTACAAATTGGGTTCTGACATCACAAGGTTTTGAGAAACACAGTGTCACTTTCTTAGGTGAACACTGGAATAATAAGAGCTCTGATAACTAATTTGACAGAAGAAATCTGTTTATTTTTGTTTAATCCAGCAGTTCAAAATTTTATTTTATCAATTAACATTTATTTTTGCATAGTGTATATTAATATCCTGCCAGAGACTAGATGAATCATATTTCTAGCCAGTTACAGAAAAATAGAGCACACATGATATTGACATGTTTTTTAATCAAACAGATAATAACACAAGTTTCTGATGGTGAGCCCTTATCAGAACTCATTACACAGATGCACAGGGCTCAGTTACAAGGACCAAGACCTGGAAATAAGCCTACCCATGAGGCTAATACTCATATTTTATTTCATAATAATTTCAAACCTACTATTGGTTTCTCAATTAGATTTTAAAATCCAGTCCAGCAAATGGAATCCATTATCCTTGGACATAATATATAATGTGTGAACTAGGTATAATTTGTAGTTCTAGGTTTGCCTAGAACTCAGTTGGGAAATATTGGTCTAGGATGGCTTCCAGGGAACTCTGGCTTGTTTAACAGATTAAAGAAAGGGTGGTTTCACTGAGTTAGCAAATACATTAGTAAGAGATCTGCAGAATAAGACAATAGGTTTAGTTTGCATGTTTTAAAATCCATAAGGATATCTCTAACAAGCAATTGAATAGATAGGCCTAGAGCTCAAGGGTGAGAGCTGGGGTGGAGGAACAGATTTGGAAATCACTGGTCAAATTCAGAGAAGTTAATTATATTTTTAAGAAAAGTATTTATAAGTAGAAGGAGACAAAGCCCTAAGAATGGTGTTAACGGCACCATTTACTGAATTCTTTCCCCATTGATTTATCTGTTACGGATGTTATATTTCACATATATAGGTCTGGTACTGAGCCATCCATTATGTTCCATTACCCTACTTGTCTATTTATCTGCCAATATTATGCTACATTAATAGTAATTAGCTTTATAGTAAATTGGATTCTGATAAGGCAAATTCATTCACACTGTTCTTCAATCTTTTCTTGGCTATTATTAGCCCTTTGACCTTTCAAATATACTTTAGGATAAGCTTATCAAGTTCTAGAAAATACCACTATTAGTATTTTTATTGAAATTACACTAAAGTGATTAGTTCAGGAAAAACTGTTATTGTTATTATAGTGAATCTACTAGTCCATGAACAATGGTACCTATATCTCACTATGTATTTATGCCTTCTATATTATATATTTCAATGTATGTTTCTATATTATATTTTAATATACTTTTCACTTCAATATTCTTTTATGTATTTTGAAGGGATTAATACTAGGTACCTTGTGATCTGACTGCTGTTTGTCAGATTCTTTTTGCCCATCTTCTTCCATTTTCTGACTGGCTATTATTGTTGTGTAAGAATGATATTAATTTTCATATGTTGATTTTGTATTTAACAGCCTTGCTAAACATTTTTACTAATTTAAGGAGTTTGCTGCTTCTCTTTAATTTTATCTGCAGACAACCTGTCAGGTACAGATAAGGAAAGTTTGATGCTTCCCCTCCAGTCTTTTCACTACTTTTATTTTTCATATCTTCTTGCACTGCCAAGGACCTCCAGTATAATTTTAAATTTAAAAAAACGATGTTCAGATATGGCAGAGAAATTGAAATTATCAGACCAGAAATTTGAAACAACTATGATTAATATAGTAAGGGTACTAATGAATAAAGTAGACAGCATGCAAGGATAGATGGACAACATAAACAAAGACGTGAACATTCTAAGGAAGAGACAAAAATAAATACTATATAAATAAAAAACACTATAGCAAAAATGAAGAAAAAATGTCTTTGATGGGCCTATTAATAGGTTTGATATGGCTCAGGAAAGAATCTGAACTTGAGGATATCTCAATAGAAGCCTCCCAAACTGAAAAGCAAGGAGAATAAAGACTGAAAAAAGCAGAACAGAATATCCAAAAACTGTGGGACAACCGCAGGAGGTGTAATATGGGCATAATAGGAATATCAGAAGAAAAAGAAAGAGAGAAAGAAGCAGAAGAAGTTTTTTGAAACAATAATGAAATTTCTCCAACTTAATGTCACACCAAACCACAGACCCAGGAAGCTCAGAGAATACGAAATGGGGTAAGTGCCCCCCGCAAGCTACACATGGGCATATCATATTCAAACTACAGAAAATAAAGATAAAGAAGCTCTCCTCCTGCCACCCAAGATGCGGAAAGGAAAGAAGTCCAAGGGGAAGAAGGTGGCTCTGGCCCCCATGGTCATGAAGAAGCAGGAGGCCAAGAAAGGGGTGAGTTCCTTGTTTGAGAAAAGGCCTAAGAATTTTGGCATTAGACAGGACGTCCAGCCCAAAAGAGACCTCACCTGCTTTGTGAAATGGCCCCGCTATATCAGGTTGCAGCAGCACAGAGCCATCCTTTATAAGCAGCTGAAAGTGCCTCCTGCAATTAACCAGTTCACCCAGGCCCTGGACTGCCAAACAGCTACTCAGCTACTTAAGCTGGCCCACAAGTACAGACCAGAGACAAAGCAATAGAAGAAGCGGAGGCTGTTGGCCTGGGCAGAGAAGAAAGCTGATGGCAAAGGGGACGTCCCCACTAAGAGACCACCTGTCTTGGTGGAGAACAAGAAAGCTCAGCTTACTGCATTATCAAGGGGAAGGCAAGACTGGGGCATCTAGCCCACAGGAAGACCTGCACCACTGTTGCCTTTACACAAGTTAAGTCAGAAGACAAAGGTGCTTTGGCTAAGCTGGGGGAAGCTATCAGGACCGATTACAATGACAGGTATGATGAGATCCGCTGTCACTGGGGAGGCAACGTCCTGGGTCCCAAGTCTGTGGCTTGCATCACCGAGCTTGAAAAGGCAAAGGCTAAAGAATTTGCCACTAAACTGGGTTAAATGTACACTGTTGAGTTTTCTGTACATAAAAATAATTAAAACAATACAAATTTTCCTTCAGCCAAAAAAAAAAAAAGATAAAAAATTCTAAAAGCAACTAGAGAAAAAAAAATCTAACCTATAGAGGAGCAAAAATCATAATTACATCTGATTTCTCCTCAGAAAACGCGCAAGTAAGACAAGAGTGGAGTGAAACATTTACATTATTGAGATGAAAAAACTCTGCCAACCTAGAATTCTAAACCCTGAGAAATTATCCTTCAAAAGTGAAGGATAAATAATTACATTCTTAGACAAACAAATATTGAGGGAAATGTCACCAGTAGACATTCCTTGAAAGAAATATTAAAAGAAGTTAGAGAGAAGGAAAATGATATAGGTCAGAAACTCAGATCTATATTAAAAAGGAAGAATATCGGAGAAGAAGCAGGTTGAGGTAAAAGAAAACCTTTTATTTGTCTTAATCTTATCTTGATTAATCTAATCTTAATGGATAGTTTGAAATAATAACAGCAACAGTGTATTATATATATGTATGCTTATGTATAAGTGAAGTGAATGACAGCAATGATACAAGGGATGGGAAGGAGGAATTAGGATTATTTTGTTATAAAATACTTGCATAACCATGAAGTAATTTGGTGTTATTTGAAAGTGGAACTGGATTAGTTGTAAATGAATGCTGTAAAATCTAAGGCAATCACTAAAAAAAGTAGACAAGGAAGTACAACTTATATGTTTTAAAAGGAGAGAAAATTGAATCATGTAAGATGCTCAAAACCTAAAAAGGCTGCAAAATTATGGAAGTCAAAAATAAAAAAGAAAGAGAAAGGGCAGCAAATAGAATCAGTAGCAAGTATGAGAGATGTTAATCTAACTATGTCAGTAAACACTTTGAACATCAACTACTTAAATGCATTAATTAAAAGTCAGATTGTCAGAGAAGATTAAAAAATCCCAAATTAACTATACATTGTCTATAAGAAACCCACTTTAAATCTAAAGACACATATAGGTTAAAAGTAAACAAATGGATAAAGATACACCATGCTAACACTAATAAAAAGAAAGTAAAATTAGCTACATTAATTTCAGACACAGAATATTTCACAGTGAGGAAAGTTATCAGGGATAAAGAGAGGTATTACATAATGATAAAGGGATCAGTTCTCTAAAACTAATAACAATCTGTAATGTGTATGCACCTAACAACAGAGCACCAAAATACATAAGAAAATAATTAATAGAACTACAAGGAGAAACACAAGAATCTACTATTATATTTGGAGATATCAATATACTCCTATCAGAAATGGGCAGATTCAGCAGACAGAAAATTAGTAAGGTCAAAAGTGAACTTAACAACAACATCAACTTACTGAATCTAATTGATACTTATATAATACTTCATCCAACAAGAGCAGAATATACATCATTTTCAAATTCATATAGAGTATTCACCAAAATGGACCACATTCTAAGTCGTAAAACACAGATTTTAAAAATACACATCATATAATGTCTGCTCTCAGACCACAATAGAATTAAACCAGAAATTAATAACAGAAAGATAGCTAGAATATCCCCAAATACTTAGAGATTAAACAACACACTTCTAAATAACACATGGATCAAAGAAGAATTCTCAAGAGAAATTTTAAAATATTTTGAAATAAATAAAAATGAAAACACACCTTATCCAAAAGCTGTGGAATATAGAGAAAGCAGTGCACAGAGAGAAATTTATAGCATTGAATGCATATAGAAGAAAAGAAGAAAAATTTAAAATCAATAATGGAAAATCAATAATCTTTGCCTTAGGAAACTAAAGAAAAGAAGAGCAAATTACCTTCAAAGTAAGTAGAAGAAAAGAAATAATAAGAATTAGAGAATACATCAATAAAACTGAAAATAGAAAACCAATTTTAAAAATCAATGAAACTAAAAGTGTTTTATTTAAAAATATCAATAAAATTGATAAGTCTCTAGCGAGGTTAACTAAGAAAAAAAGAGAAGATACAAGTTTCTAATATTAGAAATGAAAGAGGGGATATCACTATAGCTCCAATGCACATCAAAAGGATAATAAAGGAATACTTTGAACAATTCTATGGCCACAAATTTGATAACTAAGATGAAATAGAACAATTCTTTGAAAGAAACAATCTGCCAAAACTTACACAAGAAGAAATATGCAATATGAATATGTCTATTGTCTATCAAATAAATTGAATAAATAATTATCTTTCAAAATGGAAATCATTGGGCCCAGATGAGTTCACAACTACATTTTACCAAACATTAAAAAAGAAATAATATCAATTCTATATAATCTCTTTCAGCAGACAGAAGTAAAAAGAATTTTTCCTAATTCATTCTGTGAGGCCAGCATTACCTTAATACCAAAAGACAAAGACTTTATAAGAAAAGAAAACCACAGACCAACATATCTCATGAACATAGCTGCAAAAGTCCTCAAGAAAATGTTAGCAAATCAAGTCTAACAATGTACAAAAAGAATTATACACCATGACTAAGTGAGATTTATTCCAGATATGAGAGTTTGGTTCAACATTGAAAAATCAATTAATTTAATGCATTAAATCAACAAACTAAAGAAGGAAAAACACGTGATCACATAAATAGATGCAGAAAAGCATTTAACAAAGTCCAACATCCATTCATGATTAGGCACTGTCAATAAACTAGGAATGGAGAGGATCTTCCTCAACTCGATAAAGAATATCTACAAAAACTAACAGCTAATACACATAATGGACACAGGGAGGGGAACATCATACACTGGGGTCTGTCAGGGGGTGGGAGGCAAGGGGAGGGACAGCATTAGGACAAATACCTAATGCATGCAGGGCTTAAAACCTAGATGACGCGTTGATAGGTGCAGCAAACCACCATGGTGCATGTATACCTATGTAACAAACCTGTACGTTCTGCACATGTATCCCAGAACTTAAAGTAAAATTAAAAAAAAGAAAAATTATAATAGTAAAAAAAAGCAGTGTACATTAAGAAACATTAGAAAATAGCATGACATATGCAACTTAATAATTGATATGTTCCACTCAATATTGTGCAATTTAAAAAAGAAATTATTTCACCTGAATTTCTAAATGTATTACTTATATTCTCTTTATCTTTTAATTTTAGAAAACTCCTTATTTGCAATGTTATATCTCATTGTTTACTTGTGTGCTTTCCATGTGATTTCTTTTTGTTCAGTGTTACTAGAGATATGTTCAATTTATAGATTTTGTAACAGTTTGTATTTTTGTTGACTCTATGTCGTTTTCCACTTTATTTTACAGCTCTTGCCCCCTTTATCCCAACTTATTTACAATGTTAGTTCTTTTATTTTTATTTAGTATTTGTCTTTATAAAAGTTTGTGTGTGTGTGTGTATGTGTGTATGCATATATTTGGAAAAGTCACAGAGTTGTGCGAATAGATCGTTTCATAACAAATAACACTCTCCTGCCACACCGTCCCCATTCCTGCTCCCCAGAACAAACCAGGTTCATTCTTTTAGCTATTTCTTATGATTCACGTGTCTTAAAAACACGGCTTATATTGCTACTTCTTGCTTGTAAAGTTTTAAACATTATCCATTGATTTCCCAATACAGATTATTGGTATCTGGGTTTAATTATCTCTCACTATTACTCAATCCCCACTATATTCCCTTATGCCCTGTATTCCCTGTGTCCTGTTCTTCCAGAACAGTTATATGGTTTCTTTGGTTAAACCATAATCATTTAACCATAATTGAGTCATTATTGGGACTACATAAATGCTATTTATCTTGGAATATTTTTTCCTGCATGATATTTTGTTTTCTTTTAGTTTTGTTTGCAAATGCTTCCCCCTAAAATTATGCTCCATTGTGTAAGTACCTTCATAATAGATTAATATAATATTGGAATCTATTTTTTTTCCATCTTCTTGAAGAAATATCTTCTGGAAACTAATGATTGCTCTCTCCCTGAGCTGCAGGTGTCTTTCTGAGATTTCACATCACCAGTGATGGTGGAATTTCCTTCCCTCTTTCTTATATCAGCCCCCATTACTTGATTCCCATGTTTTTCTCTTTCTTGGTTTACTCCCTCACTTTCTGGGAGGCAAAAATGGTTGAGATCTTGCACATTAGAAAAAATTGTCTTTATGCTACTCTCACACTTCTTTGATAGTTTAGCTGGTTATTAAATCCTTGGTTGTAATTATTTTCTAAGAATGATGCTGCTCTGTTGGTTTTTGGGTTTCATTGTTGCTGGTTAGAACTCCAACGCTATT
>NW_016108110.1:309649-339126 GCF_001604975.1 Cebus imitator | reverse complement strand
CCAGGCTGGAGTGCAATGGTGCGATCTCGGCTCACCGCAACCTCTGTCTCCTGGGTTCAGGCAATTCTCCTGCCTCAGCCTCCTGAGTAGCTGGGATTACAGGCACGTGCCACCAGGCCCAGCTGATTTTTTGTATTTTTAGTAGAAATGGGGTTTCACCATGTTGACCAGGACAGTCTCGATCTCTTGACTTCGTGATCCACCCGCCTCGGCCTCCCAAAGTGCTGGGATTACAGGCGTGAGCCACCACGCCCGGCCTGGGAAACATTCTTAAATCATTTCATCCATGACTTCTTCACTATATTCTTTGTTCTCTGTATCTCTTTGTCTTTCCTCATGAATTCCTATTATTTAGATGTGAGACCTCAACATGTTGCTTATCTTTTATCTCCCATTTTCATAAATCTGTTTTTTTACTATTTTCTGGGAGATATTTTTCAAAATTACACTCCATTTTATTGAAAAATTTCCATGTTTTTATTTCTTTGTTCTTGTTATTTCCTGAATGTGATTTTTTGTAGTTTCCTGTTCCTGTTTCAAGGAAGATATATTTTTCAAGTTTTGTAACCCCATAAAGTCTCTATTTCTTCCATATTAACTGGACATCTGTTATTCTTTTTCTAGTTTCTGGAAGAGAACACAACTTTCAAATTTTCAATAAAAGTCTTTATTTTCAACCTTTTTTATTTTAAAATAAGTACATTTTAGACTATAAATTTCTCTCTACACACTGCTGTAGCTGCATATTGCAAGTTTTGAAATGTAGTATTTTTATTGTCATTCAGGTCTAAATCTCTATTTTGCAATTTTCATTGTTTCTTATTAACCATGAGTTAGTTCCAAGAACATTTTAAAGTTTACGAACATTGTGTTTTTAACCACCTTTTTCTGGTGCTTGATTTCTAATTCAATTTTATTGTGATCAAGGAAGAACATGGTCAGTATGATACCAGATCTTTTACACCTTTCAAAAACTTTCTTTAAGTCCTATTGAGTGACTAGTTTTTATAAATATTCCATCTATATTTGGAAATAATGTATATGTCATATTTATTAAATGCTAATTAATTTTGTTATTCCTTTGAAGAACAAAATTCCTTCTTGGAAAAGAAAAAATCCTGTTTTTCCTTTCTGCTCTTGTCTTTCACACTCAACACATAGCACACAGACACCAGATTCTCAAAGGGGCACCAGCTGTGTGTCCTCCAATTCAATTCTGAAACTATGGTCAGATTTCATAGGTTGAGGGCTCAGTCCCACAAGACTGTTCCCCACTTCAGATGATAGACACAAGCCCTAGGTTGTGATCTGTAGTTTTGACCTATCAGCAGTAAATTGGGGTTCCCATGACTCTCTCCTTGGATCCTATTAATTTGCTAGAGAGTTGCACAGAACTCAGGGAAATACTTTACTTATGTTTACCAGTTTATTATAAAGGATATTAAAAAGGATACAGATAAACAGCCAGATGGAAGAGATGCACAGGCAACCATGTGGGAAGGGGAACAGAGTTTTCACCCTCTTTCTGAGCATGCCACACTCCAGGGACCTCCATGTGTTCCGATATCTAGAAGGTCTCTGAACCAGCTTCATTGTGTAAGTATGATTGAATAAATAATTGGCCATTGGTGATCACCTCAATCTTCAGCTCCTCTTCTCTCCCCAAAGGTTGGGAGGTGGGGCTAAATATTACAACCCTCTAATAATATGTTGGTATTTCCAGTGACTATCCTTCCTGAAGATATTTAGGGGCCCCGGCCACCAGTCATCTCATTAATACACAAAAGATTCTCATCACTTTAGAGAACCCAAGGGTTTTGGTAGCTATACGTAAGGAAATGGGGACAAAGACCAAATACATATTTTGTAATATCACAGATTCTACACCCTCAATAATTTTTTATCTTCTTGATCTATCAATTTATAGTAGAGATGATTTTAAATCTCCCATTATGATTGTGGATTTTTGTTGTATATCCCTTGAGGCAAACATTGTCAGTTACATATAAGTTGAAAACAAATATCTTTCTGGTAGAATTTTCATTTCATTATATGATTGCCAGTTATCTGTCTTTATTACAGTTAATGCTTTTGGCTTCCAATTTTAATCTGACAACTTTTTATTATTAGTATTTGCATGAGTTTTTTTATTTTTAATTTTTGTGAATACACAACAGGTGTGTATATTTATGGGGCATATGAGATGCCTTGATAAAGTATGTAACGCATAAAAATCACATCATGGAAGATGGGGTATCCATCCCAGCAAGCATTTATCCTTTGTTTTACAATCCAATTATACTCTTTTAGTTATTTTCAAATGTACATTTGAAAATTATTATTAACTTAATAAAATTATTATTAAATTATTATTAACTATAGACACTGTTGTATTATCAAATATTAGGCCTTATTTATTCATTTTAAATGTATCTGTACCCATTAACTTTCCCCACTTCCTGCTCGACAACCCACAACCCTTTCCAGCCTCTGGTAAACATCTTTTTACTCTCTCTCTCTCTTTTTAAAAAATAAAATTTAGTTTTGATTTTTAGTTCAGGGGTACATGTCCAGGTTTGTTACATAGGTAAACTTGTGTCATGAGGATTTGTTGTACAGATTAATTCATAACCCAGGTATTAAGTCTAGTATCCATTAGTTATTGTTCCCGACCCTCTTCATCCTCCCATCCTCCACCCTCCAATAGGCCCTAGTGCATGTTGTTTTCCTCTATGTGTTCTCATCATTTATCTCCCACTTATAAGTGAGAACATGTGGTATTTGGTTTCCTGTTCCTGCATTGGTTTGCTAAGGATAATGGCCTCCAGTTCCATCCATGTCCCTGCAAAGATATAATCTCATACTTTTTTATGGCTGCATAGTATTCCATGGTGTATATGTACCACATTTTTTTATCCAGTCTATCATTCATGGGCATTTAGGTGGATTCCATGTCATGTGTTTGCTATTGTGAATAGTGCTGCATTGAATATTCATGTGCACACGTCTTTGTAATAGAATGGTTTATATTCCTTTCCATATATACCCAGTAATGGGATTGCTGAGTCAAATGGTAATTCTGTCTTTAGGTCTTTGAGGAATCGCCACACTGTCTTCTGAAATGGCTGAACTTATTTACACTCCACCAACAGTGTATAAGTGTTCTTTTTACTCCATAAGCTTGCCAGCATCTGTTATTTTTGACTTTTTAATAATAATCATTCTGACTGGTATGAGATGATATCTCATTGTTTAGATTTGCATTTCTCTAATGATCAGTGATATTGAGCAATTTTTCATATGATTGTTGGACATATATATGTCTTCTTTGAAAAGAGTCTGTTCATGTCCTTTGCCCACTTTTTAATTGTGTCATTTGTTCTTTTCTTATAAATTTGTTTAAGATTCTGATGCATTTTTCAGTATGCCAGTTGCATTTTTCAACTCCAGAATATCTGCTTGGTTCTTTTAAATTATTTCAATTTCTTTGTTAAATATATTTGATAGTTCTGAATTACTTCTCTGCATTTTCTTGAATTTCTTTTAGTTTTTCAAAAACAGGTATTTTGTATTCTCTGTCTGAACAGTCACATATCTCTCTTTCTCTAGGATTGGTCCCTGATGTTTTATTTTGTTCATTTCATAAGGTTATGTTTTCCTGGATCATCTTGATACTTGTAGATGTTCATCTATGTCTGGGTATTGAAGAGTTGAGTATTGATTTTAGTCTTCACAGTCTGGGCTTGTTTGTACCTGTCATTCTTGGGAAGGCTTTCTGGATATTTGAAAGGATTTGGGTGTTGTGATCTAAGTTACATTTGCTTTAGAGGGCACTCCAAGTTCAGTAGTGCTGTGGTTCATCAGACTCATAGAAGTGCCACCTTTACAGTCTTGCACAAGATCTGCAAGAATCTATGGATTACCAGACAGAAAGTCTTGTTATTTGCCCTTACTTTCTCCCAAGTAAACGGAGTTTCTCTCTCTGCTCTGAGTCACCTGAAGCTGGGAGTGGATTGGTACAAGCACCCCTATGGCTACTACCCCAGTACTGCTTGGGGTCAGACCTGAAGCCAGCACAGCACTGGGCCTCACCCAAGGCGTGCTGTAACCACTGTCCGGCTACTGCCTATGTTTGCTCAAGGTCCTGGTGTTCTAAAATCAGCAGGTGGCAAATCCAGCCAGGCCTATGTCCTTCCCTTCAGGAAAGCAAGCTCCCTCAACGCCTCAGGAGGGCCCAGCATTGCCATCTGGGAGCCAGGGACTAGAGTCAAAAACCTTGGAAGTCCACTTGATCTTCTAGTGTACTGCTGCTGAGCTGAAACTCCAATCACAAGATTCAGCCCTTCCCACTCCTCCCTCCCCTTTCCAAAGGCAAAGGAAACTCAGCCTGTGGCCACTGCCACCTCAGGCCCATAGGGAGTTTTTCCAGATTACCTCTCATGTTCCCTCAAGGTCCAAGAGCTCTTTAGTCAGCTTATGGTGGATGCTGCCTGACCTGGGACTCACCTTTCAGAGAAGTGGGCTCCCTTTGGCCTGAGCAGGACCAGAAATGCCATCCAAGAGCCACGTCCTAGAATCAGGGACCCCAAGAATCTGCTTGGTATTCTACCCATCTGTTACCAAACTGGTACCTAAGGTGCAAGACAAAGCTCCCTTCTCAAGCAGAAGGAGTCTCACCCCATAGTCACCACAACTGGAAATGTGCTGAGTCTTGCCTGAGGCTGGCAAGTCTCAGCATCTCACTGGAGGCCCTCAACATAGTACCCATAGTACCTGGGTATCACTGCTGGTCAGGGTCCAAGGGCTCTTCTATTAGCAGGTGATTAAATCCTGTTAGGACTGGGTCCTTCCTTTCAAAGCAGTGGGTTCACTTCTGGCACAGGGTGTATCTAGAAATGTCCAGGTGGTAGGGCCTGTAATGGGGGCCTCATGACTCTGATCAATGCCCTATCCTGCTGTGTCTAAGGTGGTATCCAAGAAGCAAGACAAAGTCCTCCCCACTCTCCCCTGTCCTTTCCTCAAGTAAAAGGAAGGGATCTTTTTTTTTTTTTTTTGCCTGCTTCCACTTTCCTTTCGGCTATGACTGTAGAAGGAGGAGGCCTCCCTGAGGCTTCCTTAGGAGCTGATACTACCATGATAGGGCGGGATGTCTTTTGGAGACACAAGCTGTGCACCCTTGGCTTAGGGAAGGAGTGATACCAGCAATCCCTTAGCTGCCCCAGATGGTGATTCAATAGGTGAGGTTCCCCCCTCGCCCCCAACCCAGTTCACTGTCTCTGGGACCAGTTCAGCCCTACGACTCACCTAGTGTTGCAGTCCTTGTGGCCTGGACTGGTTTTCTAGTTTATTTGGAGCCCCAGACCATTTTAGCCCATGGTAGCAAGGCTTGCCACGGTGGCGAGGCTTGCAGAAACTCAAGTTCCCACTGCTGGGATTGCCTATTACCCCTTGGCTAGGGTAGGTTTAAATGCATCCTTGGTGGTTGGGCGTCAGTTGAGTTTGGTCTCATTTTGCTTTCTGCTTTAACGAAGGCAGCTCAGAGTTCAATGCCCAAGGATTGCTGCCTTTCCCTCCCCCCATGGCACAGAAAGGCTTTCTGTCCCCAGCCTTCACTGCCGAGGGATGGGAGAGGGGTGGCATCAGCAATTCAAAAGTGTTTATTCTACCTCTTCAGTGCCTCTTTCAGCAATATGGAGTTAAAACAAGGTACTGTGAGTGCTGTCTGATTTTTGGTTCTTACAAAGGTTTTCTTGTGTTTAGATAGCTATTAAATTGGCGTCCTTGCAGTGGGGAAAATTGGTGGGGACTTCTATTGTTCCATCTTGTTCCACCCTGCATGACATTTTTCATTCCTTTTTTGTCAACATTTCTGGTGGCTTTATTTTTTTATATGTGTCTTACACACTTGAATTTTTAAATAGTCCACTCTTTTCATAAAGAGTGTAATATGTTATTTATTTTGATTACTAATGTATTTGAACTTAGTTGTGCAATTATTCTTTGTTCCTTTTCTTATGCCTTCTGTTGGATAGATGAAATTTTCCATTTATTGATTTGGAGGCTGTATTTTCAAAGAAAGTTTAGTTATTCAATATCTATGTCTTTATCCCAGCCTTGGTCCTTAGCTTAGTTTTACTATCCAATGGACATACTTTCTCTTGATGTCGTTTAATGTTTTAATTTTATGCCAATTTTAAATACAAAAAGTTGTTATAATTATTTTAAATTAACAATTAAACAGATTTACTCACATATTTATTATAGGTGATGTAGTGTGTTTCCATTAGAAAGCATATAATGTTTGGTTCTCTTTTTATCTCATTAATAGCCACTAATGGCCATTACCTACACCCATTAATTAGATAGGTATTATACAATGGTGATTTTTATTTTTATTATTTCTTTTTCATTTATGAGTTGAGACTCTTCTATAGATTAAAAACTTGTACTTATCAACTATTTGTTTACCCTGAGGTACAATTCATATAAGAAAGGCATAATTAATAGTTGATTTTTCTCCCCTTATTTATGTGGTTTTTTTCCTGGAGTGCATTGGCATACCCCCCTTATTTGTTAATTCTGAATAGTAAACTCGTTCTGTAGCATCCTCCAAGAAGATCAAAGAGTATTTTAAAAAATATCCTTATGAACTCACGGATTTAAATCCATTACATGTTTTTATCCTTCATGTTGTTCATACAGACCTACCTTTGATCAGTTGGAACCTATTCATACAGATTTCTGAGTTCTAAAGACACGATTCTATTACCCATTGATAAAACATCTTGCTTTTATTATATCACCTGATATTTAAGCTCATCTAATACATTTGATGTCCAGGAACTCTGTTCCTTCTAATGGGAAATTAGAGACCATAATGTGGGCTCTAGGAGTGCTTATTACTTCTGGTTCATTTTTGTTTCTAGATCTTTTTAGTGAACAAAGCTAACCAATATGTCTTTTGTTTGTTTGTTTGTTTTCATTTTTGTTGTGTTTTGAGATGGAGTCTTGCTTTGTCACCAGCCTGGAGTGCAGTGGCACAATCTCAACTCACTGCAACCTCCACCTCCCAGGTTCAAGCAATTCTTCTGCCTCAGCCTCCCAAGTAGCTGGAATTACAGGCACCACCACCTCACTCAGCTAATTTTTGCATTTTTGGTATAGACGGGGTTTCACCATGTTGGCCAGGTTGGTCTCAAACTCCTGACCTCAGGTAAACTGCCCACCTCAGCCTCCCCAGCAGTGGGGACTGCAGGCACACACCACCTCACTCAGCTAATTTTTTGTATTTTCAGTAGAGATGGGGTTTCACCATCTTGGCCAAGCTGGTCTCTTAACTCCTGACCTCATGATCCACCCGCCTCAGCCTCCCAAATAGGTCTTTTTAAAAGAAAATGCATCATGAGTTCATACTGATACTTCCAATTCTAAATAAGAGTCACCGATTTTACCTAACCTCATTGAATTTGCGTCTTTATTTTCTTTCTCCCAAGTCAAAAATCCTTACGACACCAAAAAATTACTCATTTGCTTTATTCAACAATAAACACACAAACAGTCACAGAATAATGTTATCAACACTACCACTAACAATGTAATTACTTAGTTTTACATCTGTTTCTCAGGACTGCTTTTTGTTGTTGTTGTTTTGTCTGTAGGTTTCGTCCCCATTAAGGATGTATAGTCAAATTTCTGTGTTTTAAAGTCAATGGATATAAGTTTTCTCTATGTGGCTATGACACCAACTGTATACACATAAGTTCATTTATGTCTTAATTTCAATTTTAGGAGTTGCTTTGTATAAGTTTAATTTTTCCTTATAAATGCACGAAATATTTACATAGTTTCAAAGTCAAATACACAAAATGAGGTATATTCATTGAAATCTAGCTTCTATTTCTGTCTCTTTGATGCTACTTCCTCTCCCCATAAGTAACCATTATTTAATGTTATGGTTTATAATTTCATTTACAATGACATATGGGCATAATTATACATGCATTTATAATTTATATTTCCCCTTTCCTAGTTAAAAATGGCATCAGTACTGTTTTCTCCTTTTTGATTTTCTTCCCTAAACAACATACCCTAAGATTACTTTGTAGTATTACACAGAGATTTTTTTAATCTGTTTTCATACCTGCATAGCACTTCACTTTTTAATACCACAATTTATTTCACCAGTTCCCTACTGATAGACATTTAGATCTGTTTCCTGCTTTCCTATCATTATAAATAATGTTTCAATGAATGACTATGTGTATATATTTATACACACATATATATCTCTCTCTTTGCATTTTTGCAATGTATCTTTGAATTAGATACTTAGAAGTGAGATTCCTGGATCATAGGATAATTTAGTATGTAATTTTGCAGGATTTTGCCAAATTTCCTTTTATAGGGACTTTGCATTTTCCGCTCCCACCAGCAATGTTGCCTCGTAGCCTCAGCCAATCTGGTAAGTGTGAAATGGTCTTTCTGCACGGTTTGCATTTCATTCATCTTGAGCTAACCATCATAAGGTTAAGGTCCATTTGCATTTTTTTCTGTGAACTGTCTGTTCATATCTCTATCCAAGTTTTCTCTAGGACTGATGGTCTTTTTCCTGCCTATTTTAAGAAGTCCTATATTCTTTCCCAGTTTATTATTTCTCTTTTTACTTCATTCATTTTTTAAAGGTAATCAAATATATCCGTCTTTTTTCCCTTATTACTTCTCGATTTTAAAACATAGTAAGGAAAGTTTTCCCAACTCTCAGCTTATAGAAGAATTCACCCATGTTTTCCTCTGGTACTTATATGCTTATTTTCTGTATTTGAATCTCTGATCCATTTAAAATTTATCTAGTATATGGTGTGAGGAGTTTTATCTTTTTCAATAAGCTTATATAGTTTTCCCATACCAACTAAATAAAAGTTCATCTCCCCCTACTGACTTGAAGTGTTACTTTTAGTGTATAATTAACTTTCGCATAAAATAGGGTCTATTTTCTATTCATTTTGGTTTTGTTTTTGTTTTTGTTTTGAGACAGAGTCTTATTCTGTCTCCCAGGCTGGAGTGCAATGGCGTGATTTCAGCTCACTGCAACCTCCGCCTCTTAGGTTCAAGCAATTCTCCTGCCTCAGCCTCCTGAGTAGCTGGGACTACAAGCACCCACTACCATGCCTGGCTAATTTTGGTATTTTTAATAAAAACAGGGCTTCGCCATGCTGGCCAGACTGGTCTCAAACTCCTGACCTCAGGTGATCCGCCCGTCTTGGGCTCCCAAAGTGCCGGCATTAGAGGCATGAGCCACTGTGCCCGGCCTGGATTTTCTCCTCTTTCTCATCAGTGTGTCTATGAACCAGTATCAAAATGTTGTAATTTTCAAAGACATGTAGTATGTTTTAATGTCTGGCATTGTTAGACCCTTCACCACTACTTTTCATTTTCAGGGTTTCTTGGTTATTTTTACTTATTTGTGATTCTAAATGAGCTTATAATCAACTTGTTAAGCTCCAGAAAAGTACCTGTTAAGGTTTATAAATAAACTTAAGGAGATCTGATACCTTGTTATGTTGATTCTTTAATGCAAGAATATGCTAAGTCTATTTTGGTCTTTTGAAGTGTTGTAGAGTTTCGCTCATATCTATTTTGAATATTTCTTGTTAAGTTTATTTCTAGGTATTTTATTTTATTTTTTTCTGTGGCAAAAAACTTGTATCTCCCGTTCGACCGCCTAACTGGTGTTTGCTTAAATGAAGAACCCCTTAGTCTTTTTTTCTCTTAAATTTCTCTATCCTTTCCCACGAAACATTACTGATGTTGAGCTGTGTAAAAATGATAAATTGAGATTTTTTTTCCCTCTGAAAATGTTACTCCTTTCTCTTTGTCATTAAGTGCTACTGGTGACAAGTCTTCTCTTAAATTGTTATTAATATGTCTATAATATCTTTTGTAACAATTACTATAATCTCTTCATCTCTGAAATTCTACAACTTTACTGTGAAATGCCTAGCTATGTATTTGTTTCAATTTATTATGTTAGGTGGTAAGAGTCCTTTTTATTCTGCATGTTCAAGCTTTTGCTCTTTTTAATTTAATTATTATTATTTTTTAAAATTTCAACTTTTATTTAGATTCCAGAGGTACATATGCAGGTTTGTTGTATGAGTATATTGCATGATGCTGAGGTTTGGGGTACAAATGATCCCATCACCCAGGTAGTAAGCATAGTACCCAATAGGCAGCTTTTCAACCCTTGCTCCCCACCCCCACTCCAGTAGTCTCCCATGTCTATTGCTCTCATTCTTATGTCCATGTGTACCCAATGTTTAGCTCGTACTTACAAGTGTGAATATGCAGTATTTGGTTCCCTTTCTGTGTTGATTAGCTTAGGATACTGGCTTCCAGTTGCATTCATATTGCTGCAAAAAACATGATTTTGTTCTTTTCATGGCTGTATAGTATTCCATGGTGTATATGTACAACATTTTCTTTATCTGGTCCACCATTGATGACCTAGATTGATGCCATGTCTTTGCTATTGTGAGTAATGCTACAATGAACATAGAAGTGCATGTGTCTTTTTGATACAATGATTTATTTTCAGTTGGGTATATATCCAATAATGCAGTTGTTGGGTTGAATGTCGAATGGTAGTCCTATTTTTAGTTGTTTGAGGACTCTCCAAATTGCTTTCCACAGTGGCTGAACTGATTTACATTGCCATCAATAGTATGTAAGTGTTCCCTTTTCTCTGCAGTCTCACCAACATGTTGTTTTCTGCCTTGTAAATTATATCCATTCTAACTTGTATGAGATGGTATCTCATTGTGATTTTGATTTACATTCCTCTGATAATTAATGATATGAAGCATTTTTTCATATGTTTGTTGACTGCTTAGCAAGAATGCCCATTCACACCACACCTATTCAACATAGTTCTAGAAGTTCTTGCCAGGGCAATCAGGCAAGAGAAAGAAATGAAAGGCATATGAACAGGAAAAGAAGAAGTCAAGATCTCTCTCTTCACTGGTGATATGACTCTATACCTAGAAAACCCTAAAGATAGCACCAAAAGGTTCCTAGAACTGATAAGCGACTTCAATAAAGTTTCAGGATACAAAATCAATTTACCAAAATTAGTAGCATCTCTATACACCAATAACGTTCATGCTGAGAGCCAAATCAAGAACACAATCCTGCCTAAAACAGCCACACACACACAAAATACCATAGAAATACATTAAACCAAGGAGGTGAAAGAGCTTTGTGAGAAGAACTACAAAACACTGCTGAAAGAAATCAGATGACAAACAAATGGAAATATATTTCACGCTGATTGGAATGGTAGAATCAATATCATTAAAATGGCCATACTACCCAAAGCAACCTACGGGTTCAACACTATTCCTATCAAACTACCAACATTATTTTAGAAAAAAACTATTCTATCATTCATATGGAACCAAAAAGAACCCTAATAGCCAAAGCAATCTTATTTTATTATTTTTTTAAGAGACAAGATGTCATTTTGTTACCCAGGCTGGAGTACTATGGTGCAATCACAGCCCCATGGGCCTCAAACTCCTGGCCTCGAGCAATTCTTCTGCCTCAAGCTCCTGAGTAGCTGAAACTATAAGCATGCACCATCACACCCAGCTTATTTATTTATTTATTTATTTATTTTAGAGATGGGGGTCTCACTGTATTCCCCAGGCTGTTCTCAAACTCCTGGCCTCAAGAGATACTCCTGCCTCAGCTTCCCAAGTAGCTGGAATTATAGGCATGAGCCACCAGGTCCAGCAAATTAGGCTTAATTAAAAGAAAATTCTCACTTATTGTATCTTCAAATTACTGTATCTTGCCATTTCCTCTGTTGTCACCCCCTTAAAATCCTTTTCTACGAATGTGGAAGCAGCTCAGTCTTCTCTTTGATATTTCTCTCTATTTTTATTTCCCTCTTCCATCCTTCATTCCTCAGGACTATTTCATAATTCACTAATTTGCTCTATTGGTTTAGTGTTTATTAAATTTTAATTTTTCTGACAAGAGATCCAATTTCCAACATTCTAACTGGTTTGTTTTCAAATATACCATTTTTTTGAGACAGAGTCTCACTCTGTCACTTAGGCTGAAGTGCAGTGGTGTGATTATGGCTCACTGCAACCTCCACCTCCTGGGCTCAAACAATCCTCCAATCCCAGCCTGCTGAGTAGCTGGGACTACAGGTGCCTGCTACTGTGCCAGCTAATTTTTGTCAGATATACCAGTTCTTTGAAAATATCTCTCTGTTTTTATTTCTTTACTCTTTTAGTCAAAGTTATGCTTTCATTTATGTCTTTGAACATTTTCAATATACTTATTTTCAAAATTCTTAATCAGACTATTACATAAAAATAATTTTTTGTGCAGCGAATTTCTGTTTCAATTGTTTGCTTTATTGATTTTTTCATAGTCTTATATTTATTCTTGCATTTTGGAATTTTCATTTGTAACCTCAGTTTTCTTTCTCCCCTTTTTTTGGGCAGTTTTGTAGTTGCTTNTGCGCTCTCCCCTTTTTTTGGGCAGTTTTGTAGTTGCTTATTCTTGTTCCTCTGTGTTTTCCATTCAAAGCTAGGTCTAATAATAACTTTTGGGAGGCTTTGTCTCACAGTGATCTTGAGGACCTGACAGATCCAGTAAAAGCCAGCAGGCGGCTTAGTTCAACCCCAGGTTTTAACATTGTGTGTTCATTTACCTTCCTGGAACTGCAGCTTCATTCTAGTTCTAGGTTCTTCACTCTAGTTCTCCCAGCCAACATACATTTGGGGTAATTTCTTTAGGTCCCTTTCAGAGGGGATGAGTTGGGATCTGGTTTCCTTTAACCATGGCTTTACACTGGAAATCTGCCTCTGTTTTCCGTGTCTTGTGTAAATCACTCTAGTCTCCACGGCCATACAGGAGCTAAATTTCTGGCTACAATTGCCTATTCTTGGGTTTTGAGTTCAGCAAGCCTCAGTCCATCTCTAGTTCACAAATATATGTATCTTGTATTTGATCTCAACTACATCTTTCTTATCTTTACTTTTTATATCTTATGCATCACTGCTATGTGTTTAGATCAGCAAGGATTTTCAAAGCAAGGAATCACTAAGGAATGTTAATTGGAGGTCTGTGTGATTGTAATTCTTTTCATCATTTACCCTGGATTTAACAGGTCACATGCCTGTATCAAAACTTCAAGGGAGCCTAAAAAGTATCTGGAATTTTCGGTTCCTGCAGAGAGAGCTAGCTCTGCCTCCCACCAAAATTCACAATTTGTTGATCTACCAGTCTTAGAAAGGGGATTCAGATTTAGGGTTGCCAAACAAGATAACAATCTACTACATCATATACCCTGGAAACCTACGAAGAGATATCCTCTATTTGAGCATTACATATATTTCCTCCTTTCAGTACTAAACCATGTAAATACTGAAGCATCGACCAGATAAAGTTTAATCTCCATGCAATGTAGAGTTGCAGGCCCTACAGATCAACAAGACCACATGAAACAGAGCTTTTTTGTTAAAAGCCTGACTGAAATTCACAATGGCCTGATTTTATACTTTATAATAGCTTTTAATCTGCATTGGTTGGAACTCTAGAGGCCCATCTGTTCTAACAGAAGACTTTGTCAACTTTATATTTTTATGGCACTACTGTAATTGCAGGTTTTTGTGATATTTGTAGAGTTTGAGCTGAAAATAATGAGAAAAAAATAATCTATAAAAAGGTTTGGGACGCCATCACTTTTTAGCAGTTACCATGCGATCACAGATGCCAGGGACATTTAATGATTTAATTATATTGAACTTGAGGCTCTCTTTCCAGTTTCAAAATTTGTAGACATTGGTATCATAGATTGTGGGGAAAAGAAAAAAGCATGGGGTTTACAGATTCTCTTTCCCCTCCTAAGAAAATATTTCCTTTGCCTTATGCCCACTGGAAAAGATTACCACTCCCTTGGGTCCTATGAGAATCTCCCGTTATAACTTTTTAAAAAAGAAAATGTATTACAAGTCTTTACTTGAACCTTTGTCAATGACTCTGTGCCTTTTCTTCATATGCGAAATGTGAGTGAATATATGGGCCTCTATTCTTCCCCAAGATCTCTACATACCTCTGTAATGTCAAAGCCTACAGGTTCTCTGGCAAGATTTTGGAGTTAAAATTCCAACATGATATTTGTTTGCTTCCCATACTGATTCTCATTAATAATGAGGGCAACGTCTGACTCCATATAGGAACACTGTGATCATTTTAACATATATATATTTTCAAGAGACAGGGTCTCACTCTGTCACCCAGGCTGGAGCGCGGTTGTATGACCTCAGCTCATTGCAGCCTTGAAATCTTGGGCTCAAGCAATCCTCCTACCTCAGCCTCCCAAATAGCTAAGATTCAGGTATATGCCTCCACATTGGGCCATTTATATTTTATTTTTTATTTTTTGTAGAGATGGGGTCTCACTCTGTTGCCCAGGCTGGTCTTGAACTCCTGGGCTCAAGCCATCCTCCTGCCTCAGCCTCCCAATGTGTTGGGATTACAAACATGAGCCACTGCATCCATCCCATTTTACATTTCATGTTAGAAGATAACTCGACGGTAAAAATTGTCTATAGTTTCTGCCTTAGGCCTGATTACTCCTTCAGCATATTCTTTGGGGATCCTCTTCACCTTCTTGAGTCCATTTTAGAGGTGCCTTAGAACATTATCATAAATTCTCTGTGCATTCACCAGATGTGAGATTTTATTGATTGACTGGAATTTGTAGACAGTGTACCTCTTTCTCTGAATATTTGCCCCTCTTTCTTATCATCTAACTTAGATATATTTTTACCACCTCAAGTTGTATATTGGTCGAGACTAAGTTCTCCTTACCCTGAATACAACTGGTAACACTTTGACTAGAAGAAGTGAGGGTGGAGTGAGAGGCAAACAGGCCTGGGAGTCAAGCTTGGGAGACAAATAAGAAATGTATGTTTTCCAACCAAGAAATCATGCACCTATTTACTAGTCTATCTCCTTAAAGAAAAAGTCCTTGAATTAGCTGCTAGTCCACATGTGACTTTCTCCACGGTACCTGACATGATGTGGATAGTCAGAATGGGTCGTACTCACCTTCTCTTTTATATGATTTAAGTGCTAAATTCAAGGTTTAGTGAAAATATAACGAAGCCCAGTGAGCCTGTATTAAACCATTTATTGTGGTTAGTCAAGTGATAAAAATTGTACTGAAAGTATATAGTTGGAGAGAAACACTCAGATTTTTCAAGAAAAGGAAACACATATTTCAGAAATTTTCTAAGTAGCTGTACATTTATAATGGAATAAATAAAATTATTTATTTAATTAAATCCCCATGTCTTTATGGATATATTCCTTTTGAAAATCATATGAACGGAAATAAGTGTCATTTTTCTAAGAAAGGTGTGTTGTCATCTGGCATCAGCAAAATCAAAGAGAGCACTGTGATACCACTAAAAATCTTGTTCCTTGTCTTGTAGTCTTTGAAGCCGTGATTACTGCAAGTTTACTTCAGATTTACATCCAAGCGAATAATCTCCTTTCCACGTGTCTGTTAACCCAGTGGTCTCAGAACCAAATTAAGCTATTTTGGTGGAGGAGGAAAGGAATCGATTTGCATAGCGAGATTAACTCCTTTTCCAAGAGTAGGCCCAGTTCACACTATAATAAAAACAAGTACTAAAAACAAATGAAGAAAATAGGCTAGATCCCAAATCAAAAGTTAATATTAATGCAAAAGTAGGGAACAAAGATACAATTGCAAAATAATTGTCAACACAACATAGAATGGAAACGAGTGGTCACCACTTGCATCACACACGCATGTCACACTGCTGCTACCTGCCACAAACCAGAGATAAGCTCGTGGAAGAACAGATACTTTGAATCAAACCAGGGGTGGAGGTGGGGTGAAAGTCTAGAGAAGGCTGGATGAATAGCTATTCTTTAAGGAACACATAGGAAGGGTGGAGGAGAAGGTGATGGATGAGGAGGAGTGGAACTAGGAATAAAATGTTATATCAAATTATAACAACTCCCTCCTGCAACTCCTTTATAGTCACATCTCCTCCCCCCTACACCCCCAACTCCTGGCAACCACTGATGAATTATCCATCTTTATAAGTTTCTCTATTTCAGAATAACATACAAATAGAATCACACAGTATGTAGCCTTTGGGTCTGGTTTCTTTGACTCAGTATAGTTCCTTGGAGATTCATTCAATTTGTTGCATATATCAATAGTTTGTTCCTTTCTATTGATGAGTAGTATTCCAGGACGTATATGACTGTACCACTGTTTGTCTAACCGTGAATTTCTTTTAACGACAACTGGGTTGTTTCCAGTGTTTGTCTATTACAAATAAATCTGCTATTCGTGTACAAGATTTTTTATGAGCATACGTTTTCATTTTTCTTGATAAATGGTCAAGAGTGAAATTGCTGGGTGAAATGATAAGTGTATGTTTAGTTTTATAAGAAACTGTCAGAGTGCTATGCCAACAGCAATGTATCAAAGATTCACTTGCCCCACATGCTCATCACCATTTTGTATTAAAAATATTTTATTTAGCCATTCTAATTGGCATATAATGGTATCTTATGGTGATTTTAATTTGTCAAATACTTTATATGATTATCAATTCATAACATTATGTGACTTTTCCTTCCTCAACTTGTTAACATAATGGATAAGGGGGAGGAATCAATGGATTAAGGGGAGGAACAATTTCTTTACAAATAGATTTTATTTTTTAGAGCAGTTTTAAGTTCACAGCAAAATTGAGCAGAAAGTGCAGAGTTCCCATACACTCCCTCACCTCCATACTTGCACGCCTCCCCAACTCTCAACATCCCCTACCAGTTACAATTGATGAACCTACGTTGATACATCATTACCACCCAAAGCCCAGAGTTTGCATTAGGGTTCACTCTTGGTTTTGTATATGCCATATATTTTGACAAATGTATAATGAAATGTATCCACCATTATTATATAGTATAGTATAGGTGTCATATAGTATGGTATAGCACAGCATAGCATAGCATTGTATATACAGAATAGTTTCATTGTCCTAAATATCCTCTGTATTTTGCCTATTTATTACTCCCTTTCCCCAAACCCTGGCAACCACTGATTTTTTTACTGCCTTTATATAGTTTTGCCTTTTCCAGAATGTCATGTATTTAAAATCATACAGTATATAGCAGACACCTCACCAAAGAAGGTATGCATCTGGCAAGGGAATCACATAAAAAGGTGCTCAACATCATATGTCACTAGAAAATTCCAAATTAAGACAGCAATGACATACCACTATGTGCCTATTGAAATAGTGAAAACCCCAAACGCTGACAACACCAAGTGCTGGTGAGGATGTGGAGCAACAGGAACTCTCATTCGTTGCTGGTGGGCATGCAAAGTGGTGCAGCCACTTTGGAAGACAGTGTAACAGTTTCTTACAAAACTAAACATGCCCTTACCAAACAATGCAACAATCATGCTTCTAAGTAGTTACCTAAATGAGTTAAAAATGTGGGCCACACAAAAACCTGTTCATGAATGTTCATAGCAGCTGTATTCAGAATTGCCAGAACTTGGAAGCAACCAAGATATTCTTCAGTAGGTAAGTGGATAAGCAAATTTTATTTAGCACTAAAAGTAAATGAGCTATCAAGGCATGAAAAGACATGGAACCTCAAATGCACATTACTAAGTGAAAGAAGCCAATCTGAAAAGGCTACATACTCTGTCATTCCAACTGCGTAACATCTGGAAATGGCAAAACTCTGGAGACGGAAAAGATGAGTGGTCGCTACAGGTTTGGGGGATGGGGAAGGGGTGAGCATGTGGAGTGCAGGGGATATTTAGAGCAGTGAAACTGTTATGTGTGCAAAATTGAACAGCCCCTTTGGAATATGGTTTGGAAGTTTATAACAAAGCTAAATAGTCTCACCAACAATTGTGCTCCTAGCCATTTACCCAAATGAGCTGAAAGCAAATGCCCACATAAAAACCTGTACATTAATGTTTACAGCATCTTTATTCATAGTCATCAAAATTAGAAGCAACCAGTGGCTGGCAAGAAGGCTGAATAGGAACAGCTCCGGTCTGCAGCTCCCAGAGATATCAACACAGAAGGTGAGTGATTTCTGCATTTCCAACTGAGGTACCCAGCTCATCTCACTGGGACTGGTTAGAGAGTGAGTGCAGCCCATGGATGGCGAACTGAAGCAGGGTGGGGCGTTGCCTCACCAGGAAGTGCAGGGGGTCAGGGGACTCCCTCCCCTAGTCAAGGGAAGCCATGAGGGACTGTGCTGTAAGGAATGGTGCAACTGGGCCCAGATACTACACTTTTCTCATGGTCTTTGCAACCGGCAGACCAGGAGATTCCCTCCAGAGTCTACACCACCAGGACCTTGGGTTTCAAGCACAAAACTGGGCAGCCACTTGGGCAGATATGGAGCTAGCTGCAGGAGTTTTTTTTCCATACTCCAGTGGCACCTGGAATGCCAGTGAGACAGAATTGTTCACTCCCCTGGAAGGGGGGCTGAAGCCAGGGAGCCAAGTAGTCTAGCTCAGCAGATCCCACCCACCAGAGAGCCCAGCAAGCCAAGATCTACTAGCTTGAAATTCTTGCTGCCAGCACAGCAGTCTGAAATTGACCTGGGATGCTTGAGTGTGGTGGGGAGAGGGGTGTCTGCCATTACTGAGGCTTCAATAGGCAGTTTTCCCCTCGCAGTGTAAAGAAAGCTGCCAGGAAGTTCAAACTGGGTGGAGCCCACCACAGCTCTGCAAAGCCACTGTAGCCAGATAGCCTCTCTAGATTCCTCCTCTCTGGACAGGGCATCTCTGAAAAAGAGGCAGCAGCCCGAGTCAGGGATTTATAGATAAAACTCCCATCTCCCTGGGACAGAGCACCTAGGGGAAGCTGTGGTTGTGGGTGCAGCTTCAGCAGACTTAAACATCTCTGCCTGCCAGCTCTGAAAAGAGCAGTGGATCTCCTAGCACATGTTAGAGCTCCTCAAGTGGGTCCCTGACCCCCATGCCTCCTGACTGGGAGACACCTCTGAGCAGGGGTTGACAGACATCTCATTCAGGAGAGCTCCAGCTGGCATCTGGTGGGTGCCCCTCTAGGATGAATCTTTCAGAGGAAGGAGTAGGCAGCAATCTTTGCTGTTCTGCAGCTCCGCTCCTGACACCCAGGCAAATAGGGTCTGGAGTGGACCTCCAGCAAACTTTAGCAGACCTGCAGCAGAGGGACCTTCTAAAACTAAAGAGCTTCTGCACAGCAAAAGAAACTATCATCATCAGAGTGAACTAACAACCTACAGAATGGAAGAAAATTTTTGCAATCTATCCATCTGACAAAGGGCTAATATCTAGAATCTACAAAGAACTTCAACAAATTTACAAGAAAAGAACAACCCCATCAAAAAGTGGGTGAGGATATGAACAGACACTTCTCCAAAGAAGACATTTATGCAGCCAACAAAGAGATGAAAAAAAGCTCATCATGACTGGTCAGTAGAGAAATGCAAATCAAAACCACAATGAGACACCATCTCATGCCAATTAAAATGGTGATCGTTAAAAAGTCAGGAAACGGCAGACACTGGAGAAGATGTGGAGAAATAGGAACGTTTTTACACTGTGGGTGTGAGTGTAAATTAGTTCAACCATTGTGGAAGACAGTGTGGCAATTTCTCAAGGATCTAGAGCCAGAAATACCATTTGACCCAGTGATCCCATCACTGGGTGTATACCCAAAGGATTATAAATCATTCTTCTATAAAAACACATGCACACATATGTTTATTGAAGCACTGTTTATAATAACAAAGACTTGGAACCAACCCAAATGCCCATCAATGATAGACTGGATAAAGAAAACGTAGCACATATACACCATGGAATACTATGCAGCCATAAAAAAGGATGAGTTCATGTCCTTTGCAGGGACGTGGATGAAGCTGGAAACCATCATTCTCAGCAAACTAACACAAGAACAGAAAACCAGACACTGCATGTTCTCACTCATAAGTAGGAGTTGAACAATGAGAACACATGGACACAGGGAGAAGAACATCACACGCCAGAGTCTGTTGGGGGATGGAGGGCTAGGGGAGGGATAACATTAGGAGAAATACCTAATGTAGATGACAGGTCGATAGGTGCAGCAAACCACCATGGCACATGTATACCTCTATAACAAACCTGCTCATTCTGTACAGGTATCCCAGAACTTAAAGTGTAATTAAAAAAAATTAGAAGCAACCAATATGCCTTTCAATAAGTGAATGCAGAAACAAACTGTAGCTTATCTGTATAGTGGGATATGATTCAATGACAGAAAGAAATGAACTGTCAAGCCACTAAAGACACAAAGGAATCTTACATGCATATTACTAAGTGAAAAAAGTCAGTCTGGAAAAGCTACATAGTATATGGGCCTAACTATATGACATTAAGGAAAAGGCAAAACTATAGGGATAGTAAAAAATATCAGTGGTTGCCAGAGGTCAGGGTTGGGGAATGGATGAGCAAGTGGAGCACAGGCACTATTAAGATCAGTATAACTATTATGTGTGATATTGTGATGGTGGATACATGACACCATGCATTTGCTAAAACCCATAAAACCGTACAACACTAGGAGTGAACCTTAAACTGTGGACTTTAGTATTAATATATTAATATATATATTAATAATATATCAATATCGATTCTTCGATTGTAACAAATGTACCACATCTTTGCAAGATATTAATAATAGGGTAAAATTGAGGGGGGAAAGAGAGGCGTTGGGATATACGGGAACTCTGTACTTTATGCTCAATATTTCTGTAAACCTAAAAAACTCTAAAACATAAAATCTATTAATTTTTAAAAATACACTTACCATATGACACAGTAATCCCACTTCTAAGTATTTAGAGAAATGAAAACGTGTTCCCACAAAAAGAACATGTTCCCACAAAAAGTCTGTACATGGATGTATATAGCAGTTATTCATCATAACCTCAAACTAGAAACAGCCCAAATGTCCTTAAATAGGTGAATGGATAAGCAAACTGTGGTATGCCCATAAACTGAAATCTTGGCCATAAAATCAAGCTAACTATAGATGCATGCAACAAGCTGGGTGAATCTCAAACGCATCTTTCTAAGTGAAAGAAGTCAATTCGAAAGGTTACCTATGTTACAGTTTCATTCTATGACATTATGGAAAAGATAAAACCAAAAGGAAAGAAAACACATAACTGGTTACCTAGGGTGTCTATAAAGAGGTAGGATGAGGTAATCTTCCGGGTTGAGCAGACTGCTCTGTATTTTGATTGAGATGATATTTACACAACTCTATGCATTTGTCATAACTCAAAGAACTATACACTAAAAAAGAGATTATCTTACTGAATGTAAATAACAAAAATAAACAAAGGGTAACAGATGTCCCTTCTGTAAGTGCCTCATGCATCACAGAAATAGATTGAACATTTTTAGATACTGAAGTTAGAGTGGCCTTGGAAACCTAGGTCTTTGCTTTAAAAATAAAAAGGTTAAAAGATGTTGCATTCTTTTTTTTTTTTTTTAACCAGTTATTTTGATCTTGAAACAAATGAATAATTGCAGAGGCATTTTTTTTCACAGGTAGTCCTATGTGTTAAGGCAGCATGAATTATAATTGTCAGGAAAAACTTCATAGATTTCACTCTAATATCTCTAATATTTTAACAGGACAATCTATAAGACATTTGGAGCTATACCAGTTGAAAGGTATTCGGGTAAGTCCCCTTATTCAGTCTTGTAAATGAGGGAGCCACTTGAAGAAAATTCTATGGCTTATGCTAATACACATGTAGCTGAAAATATAATTACATTTAAAGTCTGTTGAATTTAAATGTAGTACAGAATTTTTTAAAAAGATCATGCTATGATCTGCACATGTACCCCAGAACCTAAAGTACAATAAAAAATATATATTAAAAAAAAAGATAATGCTATCCTTCAGTCAGTCTTGCAGCAATTTTCCAACTCAATGTAGAACTGCCAATATAAAGTGATACCCTCAGGGAAACAAAACACAACACAGACACAACGTACACAGGCACAGACAGAATCTCACCGGCACACACAGGCATGTGTACACGTACGCATCCACATACATTCACTTGAACATACATTCATCCACACCCATGCACACACATGTAGTTATATATAGGCACACACATGAACACACAGTGACAGATTTATGTATGCTCATACACAAAAAAGCACACCCTACAATGCACATTACTTTTGTTTCTGAAAAATTTAGACCATTCAACCTGGGCAACATAGTGAGACCTCATCTCTACAAAAAATTAAAAACTCAACCAGGCATGGTAGCATGCACCTGTAGTCCTATAGCTACTTGGGAGGCTGGGGCAGGAGGATGGCTTCAACCCAGGAGTTTGAGGTTGTAGTGAGCTATGATCTTGCCACTGCACTCAAACGTGGGCAACAGAGTGAGACCCTGTCTTCTTAAAAACAAAAAAGTTAGTCCATATATTATAATCTATAGTGTAAGAAACCAAAGTGTAAGATCCACAATGAGATAACACTTTCCGTCTACTGGGAGTTGCCTAAATCCCAGCAATTTCACTCCTAAGTATATACCCAAGATAATTGAAAACAGATTCTAGGCAAAAACCTGTACACGAATATTCATAGAAGCACTATTCACAATAGCCAAAAGATGGAAACAACTTAAGTGTGTATCAACTGATGAATGAATAAACAAAATGTGACATATCCATGCAATGAAATACTATTCAGCCATAAAAGAAGTGAGTTTTAACGCAATAAAGGAGTAAAGTATCAATACATGCTACATGGACGATCCTCAGAAACATTATACTAAGTGAAAGAAGCCAGACACAAAAGGCCACACACTGTATAATTCCATTTATATGAAATGTCCAGAATACACAAATTAATAGAGACAGAAAGCATATTTGTGGTTTCCAGGGCTGGAGAGGAGGAAGAATGGGTGTGACTGCTTAATGAGTACAGAGATTCATTATGGAGTGATGAAAATATTGTGGAATTACAGAGTGGGGAGAGTGCACAGTGTTGTGATGGTAGTAAAAGCCACTGAATTACTAACTTTTAAATGACTTAGAATGGTGAATTTTATCTCAATTAAAAAATAAGTCCAGGTTGACTGTTCTTCTGTTTCAGCACTTGGAAAATGCTGTGTGTCACTTTCCTCTGGCCTTTACTGAAGAGAAATCCAGTAAAATTTTTGTGGCTGTATTATAGATGATGAATTGTTTCCTTCTGACTGCTTTAAAAAATCTTTCTTTGTTCTTGGTTTTCAGAAGTTTGATTATGAGGATCTTGGCATGGATTTCTTTGGCTTTATATTGTTTGAGATTCACCTGCTTTATTTTTTAAATAAGCTTTTTATTTTAAAATAGGTTTAGATTTACAGAAGAGTTGCAAAGATAGTACAAAGAGGATGTGTATACTTTGCATCTAGCTTCCTCTACTGCTAACACCTTACATTGTACTGTGATACATTCATCACAACTAATGAGTACATTACTATTAACTAAAGTCCATCTTTTTTCAGATTTTGAAAGTTTTTACCTAATGTTCCAGGATTCAATTCAGGATACTATATTATAATTAGTCATCATATCTCCTTAAACTTTTCTAGACTGAGAATTTCTCAGACTTTTCTTGTTTTAAATTCCTGATAGCAGTCATTGACAAGCATCACCTAGTTAACTGTGTCCCAGGATTCACTCTGCCATGTTATAAACCTGAAAGTCTTGGCCGGGTGCGGTGGCTTACACCTGCAATCCCAGCACTTTGGGAGGCCGAGGCAGGTGGATCACCTGAGGTCGGGAGTTCGAGACCAGCCTGACCAACGTAGAGAAACCCCGTCTCTAAATTTAAAAAAAAAAAAAAATTAAACCTGAAAGTCTTTTATCTTCTATGCTGAATTTTCCCTGGACCTGTTTTCCTTGAAGCATTTCTATTTAATATGTTAAACTGTCACTCATCTTATTGAATCTATATGTTTATGTCTTTCTCTGATTTGGGAAATTTTCAGCTATTATTTTAAAAAATATTTTTCAGCCTTAATTTCTTTCCCTTCTCCTCATGGGTGTCCAATGGCATAGATGTTATTGTTTCCTAGGTTCCTGAGTCTCTTTTTATCTTTTTTCTAACCTATTTTCTCTTTGTCATTCATATTTGATCATTTTTGTTTATGTTTACTGATTATTTCCTGTATCTTCTCCATCTGCTATTGAGTCCCTGTGATGAGTATCAACTTGATTGGATTGAAGGATGCAAAGTATTGGTCCTGGGCATGTCTGTGAGGGTGTTGCCAAAGGAGATTAACATCTGAGTCAGTGGGCTGAGGAAGGCAGACCCACCCTTCCTCTCGTGGGCACCATCTAATCAGCTGCCAGTGTGACCAGGATATAAAGCAGGCAGAAAAATGTGAAAAGGCTAGACTGGCTTAGCCTCCCAGCCTACATCTTTCTCTCATACTGAGTGCTTCCTGCCCTTAAACATCAGACTCCAAGTTCTTCAGCTTTGGGACTTGGACTGACTTCCTTGCTCCTCAGTTTGCAGACAGCCTATTGTGGGACCTTGTGATGGTGTGAGTTAATACTACTTAACAAAATCTCCTTCATAGATGTGTGTATGTGTGTGTATATGTATATATGTATATATATACACATATTTATTTATGCATATATGTGTATATACATATATACGTATTTATACAAATACATATGTATGTACATATATATGCATTATATACACCTATATATAGGTATATTTGTATATATGTATGTATGTGTATGTGTATAATACAGAATTAAAAGGATATATATATATCCTATTAATTTTGTCCCTCTAGAGAACTCTGACTAGTACAGTTCCCCCTAGTGAATTTTTTCTTATTTTGGCAAATGTATTTTTCTGTTGTAAGGGGTCCATTTTTTACAATATATTTTATTTTCTGAGGTTTTCTATTTTATTTATTTCAAATGTGTTTCTAAGTGCTTATTTAAGCACATTTATGATAGTTACTTTTAAAATCCTTGTTAGATAATTCCAATAGCTGTGCCATCTTGGTTTTTGCATCTGTTCATTATCTTTGCTCATTCAAATGGAGATTTCCTGGTTCTTGGTGTAATGAGTGGTTTCCAATTATATCCTGACCATTTTGAGTATTATGAGACTTAGATTCATATTCATATCTTATTATATACTTTTGCCAGGCTGAAATGGTAGTGAGAGCCCTCTTCATACAAACAGCCTCTGGGGATGTCTGCTGCCTTCGGAGGCAGAAACTCTTCATCACTGCTATGGCTGGATGGTAGACTGGCCCTGCTCCCACAAATCACATCTGCAGACACTCATGGGTGATGGGGAGGCAGAGCTCCTCATCCACACCTCATTGTTGGTGTGGTATGTTAGTCAGGCTCTATTCTCATACATAGCATCCTAGATCCCTGCTAACCAAGAAGCAGAGAAATGTCATTACCAGGGCCAGTACAGTAAAAGGCTTAACTCTCAGGTACAGCTGCTGTTGATGCCTGCCATCCAGGAAACAGAGCCACCTTGTTGCATAGTGGGGTGGTAGATAGTCTCCATCTCATGCTAAGCCTCCTTAGACACCCACAGGCCAGCATCAGGAGCCGTCTGATTGTCAGCACTGGTAGAAAGGGTTAGTTCTTACATGCAGTGTCCATAGATCCCTCCAGTGGGCAGGCAGAGTAGTCTTATTACTGGGCGGAATGGTAGACAGGCTCAGCTCTCAGGCACAGCCTCCACAGATTCCCACCAGCTGAGATGCAGAGCCATCTTATTTTCATAGCATGGTGATAAAAAGGCTCACTTCTCAAGGAGAGCATCTGCAGTCACCTGCCAGGCAAGACATGGAGCCACCTTGTTGGAGTAGGGTGGTCAAACAAACTCTGTTCTCTCACAGTGTCTGTAGTTGCCTACCAATCAGTATGCAGAGCTAGCTCACTATTATCAGGCTGGACGGTAGTCAAATCTCCACTCACACAATCCTCGTGCTGGCACGGGGTGTGGAGGTGGGTATTATCTATTATCTACTATTATCGGAAACGTGCTGTCGTGCAAGTCTGACCTCTGCCCAGGTCAGGCCTGTCCTTTTACCTTTTTTTTCTTTGGCTGTGCCCATTGTTGTTCCCAGATTTAGATTTCCTGTGCCCATTCTGGGACATACAGGAGGTAAAATAACAACAACAACAACAACAACAATAATAATTCAGAAAATTCACCAATGAATCATTCCTTGAATCCTGAGGTCTCTAGATAGTTTGCCTTCTTTTCTCCACCATTCAGAGTCTCCCGCGGTCCATTTCATTTATTTTATCAAGGGCATTTAGGAGTGGTAAGAGTGAAGACTAGGGTAAAATGTGCTTATGCCATGTTTCTCTGATCCTCCATAAATTTCAAAATGTTTTAATTTTCATTCAGTTGAATATATTTCAAATTTTCCTTGTAATTTATTTTTCAATCCAAGTATTCTTTAGAAGACTGTTTTCTAATTTTCAAACATATTTTACTTCTCAAGTACTTTTTGTTGATTTCTAATTTAATTCTTTTGTGGTCAAAGAACATTCTTAGCATGACTTTAACCCTTTTAAATTTATTTGGATTGTTTTATGGCCTAGTGTATGATTTATCCTGGAGAATGTTCTACATATACTTTACAGGAATGTATTCTCTACTCTTTCTGGGTGAAGTGCTCTAGAGACGCCAGTTATGTCAAGTTGATTTGCAGCGTTGTTCAAGTCTGTATCCTTCCTGAATTGCTGACCTCTTGTCCTACCCATCATTGAAAGTGAGATATTGAAATCTTTAACTATTATTGTTGAGTTGTTTATTTCACTCTTCAATTCTGTTTTTGTTTTGTGTATTTTTTCACACCTTTTTAGGTGTATATATTTATCATTGCTATATCTTTCTGATGAATTGATTCTTTTATCATTATAAAATATGCTTATTTTTCTCTAGTCATAATTTTTTTCTTATTTTGTCTGATATTAATATACTGACTTCAATGCTTTTCTGGTTGCTCTTTGCATGGTATATCTTTTTTTTAACTTTTATTTTAAGTTGGGGTACATGTGCAGTTTTGTTACATAGTTAAACTTGTGTCATGGAGGTTTGATGTGCAGATTATTTTGTCACGTAGGTATTAAGCCTAGTACTTATTAGGTATTTTTCCTGATCTTCTCCCTCCTCCCACCCTCTACCCTCCAATCAGCCCCTGTGAGTGTTGTTCCCCTCTATGTGTCCATGTGTTCTCATCATTTATCTCCCACTTATAAGTGGGGACATGCAGCATTTGGTTTTCTGTTCCTGCATTAGTTTGCTAAGGATAATGGCTTCCAGCTCTATCCGTGTCTCCGAAAAGTACATGATCTAATTCTTTTTCTATGGCTGCATAGTATTCCATGGTGCATATCTGCCACATTTTCTTTATCTGGTTTATGATAGATGGGCATTTAGGTTGATTCTATGTCTTTGCTATTGTGAATGGTGCTGCAATGAACATACATGTGCATGTTTCTTTGTCATAGAATGACTTATATTCCTTTTGGTATATACCCAGTAATGGGATTGCTGGGTTGAATGGTATTTCTGTCTTTAGGTCTTAGAGGAATCACCACACTGTTTTTCACAATGGTTAAATTAATTTACACTGCCCCAAGTGTGTACAAGCATTCCTTTTTCTCTGCAACCTCACCAGCATCTGTTATTTTTTGACTTTTTAATAATCCCCATTCTGACTGGTGTTAGATGGTATCTCATTGTGGTTTTGATTTGCATTTCTCTAATGACCAGTGATGTTGACCTTTTCTTTATATGGTTTTTGACTGCATGTGTGTCTTCTTGTGGACAGTTCAAAATTGAAATTCAGAAAATCCAGAGAACTCCACTAAGATACTCCATGAGAAGATAAACCCCAAGACACATAATCATCAGATTCTCCAATGTTGAAATGAAGGAAAAAATGATAAGGGCAGCCACAGAGAAGGTCCAGGTAACCTACAATGGAAAGCCCATCAGACTAACAGCAGGTCTCACAGCAGAAACCCTACAAGCCAGAAGAGATTGGGGGTTAATATTCAACATTCTTAAGAAAAAATTTCCAACTCAGAATTTCACATCCAGCCAAACTAAGCTTCATAAGTGAAGGAGAAATAAACTCCTTTTCAGACAGGCAAATGCTGAGAGAATTTGACATCACCAGGCCTGCCTTGCAAGAGCTCCTGAAGGAAGCACTAAATATGGAAAGGAAAAATTTCTTCCTGGTTCAGTCTTGGGAGGGTGTATGGGTCCAGGAATTTATCTGTTGCTTCTAGATTTTCTAGTTTATGTGCATAGAGGTGTTAATAACATTCTCTGATGGTTGTTTCTATTTCTGTGGGGTCAGTGGTAATATCTCCCTTGTCATTTCTGATTGTGTTTTTAAAAATCTTCTCTTTGTTTCTTTATTAGTCTTGCTAGCTGTCTATCTATTTTATCAATCTTTTCAAAAATTCAGCTCCTGGATTCCTTGATCTTTTGAATGCTTTTGTGTCTCAGTTTCCTTCAATTCAGCTCTGATTTTGGTTCTTTCTTGTCTTCTGCTAACTTTGGATTTTGCTTGCTCTTGGTTCTGTATTTCTTTCAGTTGTGACATTAGGTTGTTATCTTGATATCTTAACTTTTTGATGTGGGCATTTAGTACTATCAATTTCCCTCTTAACACTGCCTTGGCTGTGTCCCAGAGATTCTGGAATGTTGTATCTTGGTTTTCATTACTTACAAAGAACTTCTTAATGTCTGTCTTAATTTCATTATTTACTCAAAACTCATTCAGGACTATGTTGTTCAATTTCCATGTAATTGTATGGGTTGGAGTGAATTTCTTAGTCTTGATTTCTAATTTGATTGTGCTTTGGTCCAAGAGACTGTTTTTTTATTATTTCAGTTCTTTTCCAGTTGCTAAGAAGTGTTTTACTTCCACTTATGTGATTAATTTTAGAGTATGTGCCATGTGGTGTTGAGAAGAATGTATATTTGTTGTTTTGGGGTGGAGAGTTCTGTAGATTTCTATCAGGTCCATTTGATCCAGTGCTCAGTTCAGGTCCTGAATATCTTTGTTAATTTTCCATCTCGATTTTCTTTTTAATGTTGTCAATGGGGTGTTAAAGTCTCCCAATATTATTGTGTGGGAGTCGAAGTCTGTTTGAAGGCCTCTAAGAACTAACTTGCTTTATGAATCTGGGTGCCTCTGTGTTAGGTGCATATATATAAGGATATGGGATAGTTAGCTCTTCTTGTTGAATTGAATCCTTTACCATTATGTAATGCTTTTCTCTGTCTTCTTCTTTTTTTTTTTTTTTTT
>NW_016108110.1:299469-309349 GCF_001604975.1 Cebus imitator | reverse complement strand
TTTCATCAGAAACTAGGATTGCAACCCCTGCTTTTTTCTGTTTTCCATTTGCTTGGTAAATTTTCCTCCATCCCTTTATTTTTAGCCTATATGTGTCTTTGCACATGAGATGAGTCTCTAAATGACAGCATACCAATGAGTCTCAGCTCTTTTTCCTGCTTGCCACTCTGTCTTTTAATTGGGGCATTCAGCCCATTTACATTTAAGGTTAGTATTGATATGTGTAGATTTGATTCTGTTATCATGATGCTAGCTGGTTATTTCGAAGACTTGTTTATGTTATTGCTTTATAGTGTCACTGGTCTGCGTACTTCAATGTGTTTTTGTAGTGGCTGGTAATGATCTTTCCTTTCCACATTTAGTGCTTCCTTAAGGAGCTCTTATAAAGCAGGTCTGGTGGTGACGAATTCCCTCATTCCCTCACCATTTGCTTGTCTCAAAAAGATCTTATTTCTCCTTTGCTTATGAAGCTTAGTTTGGCCAGATATGAAATTGTGTGTTGGAATTTCTTTTCTTTAAAAATGTTGAATAATGGCCCCAAATCTCTTCAAGTATGTAGAGTTTCTGCTGAGAGGTCCTCTGTTAGTCTGATGGGCTTCCCATTGTAGGTGACCTGAGTTTTCTGGCTGCCTTTAACATTTTTTCTTTCATTTCGACCTTGGAGAATGTGATGATTGTATGTATTGGAGATTATCTTTTTGTGAAGTATGTCACTGGTGTTTTCTGAATTTCCTGAATTTGAATGTTGGCCTGTCTTGCTAAGTTGGGGAAGTTCTCATGGGTGATATTCTAACGTTTTCCAAGTTGGTTCCATTCTTCTCATCTCTTTCAGGGACACCAATCATTCGTATTAATTTGATGCAAATGTAAGTGCAGTTTTTGACATTAGTTTTAACTGTCAGTTTCTGCAATGTTTTATCATGACTTTTACCTTCCTTCCCTTGGGTTACAATGTCTTCCTGTAGCTCAATGAACTTGATACCTATCCATATTCTAAATTCTACTTTTGTCATTTTAGCCATCTCAGCCTTAGCCCAGTTCCAAACCCTTGCTGGAGGGGTGACACAGTAATTTGGAAGAAACCACTCTGGCTTTTTGAGTTTTCAGTGTTCTTGTGCTGATTCTTTCTCATCTTTGTGGGCTTAATCCACCTTCAATTTTTAAGGTTACTGACCTTTGGATGGATTTTTTTTCTTTCATATTATTTGATGACTCAGGGTTTGATTATGGTATAAGGTGGATTCAGCCAACTGGCTTTGTTTCTGGGAGATATTAGGGGGCCAATGTTCAGCTCCTAACTTCTGGACTGTGTGCTCTAACTCTGGGGGACTTGTATTGGGTCCTAACTTTGTTCTCTGGCCCCTCAAGGTTTGGAGTCCATTGCGATGCAGGGGGCTAAGGTGCGCCAGTTGCAGCAGAGTGCCAGCAGATTCAGGAATGCTTGCCTCCTTGCCAAAGTTCATCACAGTGGTGGAGGCAAGGCAGCTGGGAGGAGAATGGGGACCCCTGCTGGAAACTGTGTGCACAGTTGCACTGGAGGTGGTGTTGGCTCAGGGAAGGGTGCTGCCCAGTGCAGGTCTGGGTGCCTTCTCTGTGCCCCACAAGCAGGAGTGATGGCTCAGGATGTGGGAGGATCCCTTGTTCTCTTCACAGTGTTAACACAAGGGCAAGGTGCCAGTGGGGGCAGGGCTCGCTGGCTCTGTGACCGCCAAGGCTCTGTCTACAATGGCAGTTGGCAGGTGTCGAAAGTGGGCTGCACTCCCACATCCTGGCAGGGCAAGTAAAGCAAAACCTGCTTGTGTAGACACATTCTAGCAAAGTGATATGGGGAGTTGCCATGGGCTAAGGGGAAGCTGCCGTATGGGGAGGGAGCATGCAGGCTGGTGCATGGCTGTAGGGGCTGCCTTGCTGGAGTTCTCCTCTGTTCAGGTATGGTCCATTAATGTTGAAGCTACATTGTGGGCTCTCAGGGTACCCAAGACTGCTCTGTAAGCAGGTGTGGCCAAGCTGGGGCCCTGGGAGAGACCAGCAGACCAAGGGGTGCTCAGTTTGAACCAACCCCATCTGATGTGCAAGAGATCAGGTTTAACAGTTCCTCTAGGGCGAAAGTCTCTTATGGGAGCAAGCTGAGCCCAAGGGGATGGCTATCCCTGGCTGTGCTCCACCACAGATGCTCCTGCACCAACCCCTCTGTGCTCCACATCAGCTGTCTTCCTGCCCCACCATTTCTCTAGGCAGCTCTCTCTGCTACCTTAAGTGTCCCTGGCAGTTGAGAGATCCTCTCGTGCTGGGGTTCCAGAGGCCTGTGGTGAGAGCGCGTTGCTCCTTACAGTTTAACTCATCCATTCCCCTGGAGCTGTTGTGGTTCAAAAATGAATCCTGGTGTGTGGTAGCCCATGCAGGGTTCCCAGCTTTCTCCTTCTTCAGCCCAGCTTCTGTGTTTTCCCTCCATCCACTCTTGGTGCCTTCTCTCTGAAGATCTGTTAAAAGTATGCCAGTCATCTCAGCCCCTCCATGAGAGTTGTTCTACTTGTCTGCATCTAGTCAGCTATCTTGCCCTCACATGGTATATCTTTTTCCATCTTTTTACTTCCAGCCTTTTTGTATCTTTGAATATAAAGTGTGTCCCTTGTAGATAGAACATAGCTACACTTTTAAAAAATTATGAATTGACAATCTCTGCCTTTTGATTGGAGATCTTACACAACTCACATTTAATGTTATTATTGATATGATTTTGTTTATATCTGCCATTTTGCTATTTGTTTTGTACAAGTGTCATGAGTTTTTGGGTTCCTCTTTAACCCCCTTTAATGTCTGATTTTTTTGTTAAACCAATATTTTCTAGCATAGTATTTTAATTTCTTTGTTGATTCTTGACTATATTTTTTGAGATATTTTCTTAAGGGTTGCTCCGAGGGTTACATATAGATCTTACTTTGTCACTCTTTCTTTCAATTAATGTTAATTCAAATAAAATATAAATTTTTTTTTCCAATAGAGATCCACTTACTCCTCCTACCCTGTGCTTTTGTTGGTATATATATTATACTTTTATATGCTTTGTTAAAATAATTAAATTGGAAGCCATTAGAGGGAGGTGGCTTCAATACCCTCCATTCCTACATAAGCAAACTGAAACCTAACTAAGGATTTTAAAGAAAACCAAACGTAAGCTCAAGCAATCACAGGTGCCAATTGGGTATTAGTTATATTGTCTTAAGCTTTCCCATAGAGATTTTCCAAATAAGGTAATTATTCAAAATTTAATTAAATAACTTCTTTGCTCTGCTCCCACATTCACCCTATAAAAGCCTTCCCTCTGTTCCCTTTCAACAAAATCTTGAACCACTTCTGGTTTGAAGCTGTCCAATTCATTAATTGCTGTTTGCTCAAATAAACTCTAAAATTTTAATGTGTCAAAGTTTGTTAGCAGCTCTAAGCCTAAAAATCGTTTTAAAATATTGTTTTTGAATTATGCTTTAAATTAGTTAAGAGAAGAAAGTCACACTTTTCTGATTTTATTTCCATGTCTCATAATTTTTTGTTGAAAATCATATTTTTAAAAAAATAGTATATTCTAGCAAATCTGAATTCTGGTTTCTTTACACTCAGGAGTAGATGTTGATCATTGTTAATTGTTTAGTCTCTTGCAAGGACGATTTCTGTGGAGAACATTCTTCCCACAGTGTGTAGCTGTTGATTTATCTGTGAAGTTTTTTAAAATTTTTATTTTGTTTTTAATTTTTAAGGCTAACCTCCTAGGAGTCACTCTTGGGTCAGCACTGCAGCATAGCTTAGGGATCAGCCAAATATTTGTGAGAGGGTGTGCTTAAACACATTAGGAAGTAAGATTTCTACCCTTTGCTGATGAATCTGTGTGCTGCTTGGGTAAAGGATTCAACATTCAGACATTTTACAGGTCTGTTACAGCTTTTGCCTTTCTGTACTTACACAGCATCACAGTTACCCAGGAATAAGTAACTCAATAAGGCTCTCTCCAGTCCCTCCTGAGCATGAGCACTGTACTGTACACACACACACAGTCTCCCAGACCCCCAGGGATATTTGACAGCTTATCAAGGCCAACTATGGCTATCTCATTCTCTGGATCTCATCATTAAATTTCTTGCTGTTATGCTGTTCTATTGCTTGTCCCAACCAGTATCATGATCTCAGGCTAGCTGCAGTGTTAGCCCTTCCTGATTATTTGCCACTGAGATCACTGTTGTTTTCCAAAATGCCCTTCAGCATGTTTTTTCTGTGCTCTAATACAAATTGAGTATAACTCCCTCATGGAGCTGAGAAGAAATAGGAGCAGCCCCAGACTAAAATGCCACAGAATCACACTGTTCCTGTCACCATTTAATAGTTTTTCTTGAATAAATGCTTCTTAATTTGATGTTTGACTTTAGTCAATTTCCAGAGTCCTGATATGGTTATTTTTGTTAATTTTATCCAGTTTTATTACAGCTTTTGATGGAGAGGACTTACTGAGTTCTTCACTCCACCATTCTGGAAGTCCTGTGCCTTGGTCAATGCAATTTTATCTCTGATTAGCATATTGATATATTGAGCATCCTATGTAGCATAAGTTTCTGATTCTTGTATTCTTTCCCTTTTCATATATTTAGTAATATATAAATGAATGGGTTAACATGAGATCAGTGGGATCATGGAGCCAGAAACTAAGCTGAGGCAGTACCACAAGACCCAACAGAATATGAACAAATAGGGAAAGCATATTTATGCTCATGTCCAGCTAAGAATACATGACATTTTTTCAGGCATTCTTTAATACCAGGGATCCAATTTCTTCAGTTACAAAGTCTATACTGGTGAATTTCCAGATAACTAGGAATACTCTCAGTCATTTTGAATAGAATTTGGTACTACTTACGATGTATGTGGCCATCATTCTTACAAAGAACCAAACAAAGATCAAAGCAGTTGTTAGTGCTGTATTTTGTTTTTCCTCTAGTTTCTGAAAATTATCTCTTATTTCTGGATTGTTACCTTAGGCTTAGAGTGAATTTGGCAGAATTATATAATGTCAGTATGAACTTCATTGTTTTGTTAATTAATGGTGTCACACTCATTCTCGTTATTGGCCCCTAATTATTGTGGCACTATTTTGAGGAAAGTATTGACTTTAGGGATTGACTCATTTTTTCACCTAAACCTTAGTTGATGTGAACAATAATTTAGCATTTGACGATTAGCTAGGTCAGAAATGGACCAGATGCACAAGAAATCTGTGAATTTTTGTTTCTGATGTCTTTCTGCTTGGAAACCTCTTCTCTTCCCACAAACCTTTAAACTCAGCCAAAGAGAAAATGCCATTTCCAAGAAGGTATCTTGGATGTTTATCGTACAGAATTAAGCCCTCCTCACCTTATATTACCAAAAGAGTTGGCTGATGGACACTTTGAGAGGATTGCTTTTTTCCCTTCTCCCTGAATATCTTTCCTAATGTACTCTTCATGGGAGAAAAGTTGTTTAATATAATTGATAAGCTTGGAGAAAATAAACTGGGCAACCTCAGCTCCACTCTGCCAATTTTCTCATTGAGGGCAATCCTACTTTCGGGTAGCAGAAGATCTTCTTTGGAACTCAGTAGCATAGATTTGACCCACTTTTGCCTGTGACAGAGAGTGAGTTAATCTGCCTAATTAGTTGGCTATACCCTCCTATTTAGCCTTTATTAGTAATAAAGTTCTTAATTTGGCCTCTCAATCATTCTTTTACATATTTGCTCAAATTACTCAAAACCTCTTGAGGGTGTGGAAAGAAAGAGGGACTATTTATTCGATCCTCTTGTAGACCCCAGCAAAGGTTTTTTTTTGTTTTTTGTTTTTTGTTTTGAGACAGTGTCTCACTCTGTTACCCAGGCTGGAGTGCAGTGGTGCGATCTTGGCTCACTGCAACCTCTACCTCCCAGGTTCAAGTGATTCTTCTGGCTCAGCTTCCTGAGTAGCTGGAACTACAGGCACGTGTCACCATGCCTGGCTAATTTTTGTATTTTTAGTAGAGACGGGGTTTCACCATATTGGCCAGGCCAGTCTCGAACTTCTGACCTCATGATCTGCCTGTGTCGGCCTCCATAAGTGCTGGGATTACAGGTATGAGCCACTGCACCTGGCCGCAAAGGTTTTAATATCTCATAACTCAGGTGGCATTTTACCATGAATATAGTAGTTATTACTGAGTCACACTTTCCTCTAGAACATTGCTACACAAACAGTGGCAAAGGGGCCAGGTGCATTAGTATCACATGTGATCTTCCTAAAAATGCAAAATATCGGTCCTGACCCCGGACCTAAAAATTACAGCCTTCATTTTAACAAGATCTCCATTGCAGATGTAGGTGCACATTAACATTTGAGAAGCACTACCCTAGATGTCTCACCCCAGCAAACAGGTGTATACACTGGTCATTTTTTGATTTCTCTCAGTGCTTAACACAATTCTTGTGCCATAAGGTTCTAATGATTTGTTAACTAAATTTCTAAAAAACAAATTCTAAAAAGAAAATGCCCTCATACTTTATTTTTAATTTTCTCATTGAGATAAAATTTACATTACATAAAATTCACAATTTTAACCATTTTAAAGTGTACAATTCAGTGGGATTTAGTGTATTTATAATACAGTAAAACTAACATCACTATTTAATTCCAGAACATTTCCTCCATCCTAAAAAGAAATTCGATACCTTTCAATATCCCTAAGGGATATCCAATATCCTCCACCTCCTGGTAAGAACTACCCTACTTTCTGTCTCTGTGGATTTGCCTATTCTGTACATTTCATATGAATGGAATGATACATTGATACATTATGTGGCCTTCCTTTTGTGGCTTCTTTCACTTAACAAAATGCTTTCAAGGTTCATCTATAAAACTTTATTCCTTTTTATGACTAAATAATATTCCATTGCATAAATATGCCACATTTTATTTATCCATTTATCAGTTGACAGGCATTTGGGTTGTTTTTACTTTTTCGCTATTATGAATATTGATATTCATATGAAGATTTGTGTACACACTTTTATGAGAACATGGTTTTTAATTTTGGACAAGTATAGGAGTGGAACTGCTAGATCATATAGTAACTACATATTTAACGTCGAGGAACTGCAAAACTATTTTCAACAGCAACTGCACCATTTTACATTCCCACAAGCAATGTACAGGAACTAAAATTGTTTATCCCCTTGCCAATCCTTGTTATTTTTCATTTTAAGAAATTATACCCATTCTAGTGAGCATGAAGTGCCACCTCATTATTGGTTTTATTTTTGGTAGGCATGGAGTCTCACTATGTTGCCCAGGCTGGTCTCCAACTCCTGCCTTGGCCTCCCAAAGCACTGGAATTGTAGGTGTGAGCCACCACACCTGGCCCATTGTAGTTTTGCTTTGCATTTCCCTAATGACTAATGATATTGAGAATATCTCCAAGTTATTATTGGCCATATCTTCTTTCAAGAAATGTCTATTAAAAAGCTTTGCCCATATTTTTAACTGTAACTCATCTATTATTGAGTTGTAGGTGGTGTGTATATATTCAGAATACTAGACCCAAAGCAGATACATGATTTGCGAATATTCTCTATCATTCTCTGGGCTGTCTTTTCACTCAATTGATAGTTTCTTTTGATGCACAACTTTTCAATTTTTGATGAAATAAAAATTATCTATTTTTTTTCTTTTGATGTATATGGTTTTGGTGTCATATTTAGGTAACCATTACTTAGTCCAAGTTCACAAAGATGTACATCTATGTTTCCTTCTCAGAATTTGATAGTTGTAGTGCTACATTTAAGTACCTGATTCATTTTGGGTTTATTTTTGTGTATGGTGTAATATAGGGGTTCAGCTTCATTCTTTTGCATGTGAATATCCAGTTGTCCTAGCACCATTTATTGAAAAAACTAGTCTTTCTCAATTAAATAGTGTTGACAACTTTGCTGAAATAAGTTGACTGTAGATGGATGGATTCATTTCTGGATTCTTATTTCTATTCCATTGAGAGATAGATAGATAAATGATAGACAGATGATAGATATAGATATAGATAGATAGACAGACAGATAGGTATAGAGATATCTTATGCCAATACCACACTGTTTGAATACCATTGTTTTGTAGTAAGTTTTGAAATTGAAAAGTGTGAATGCTCTTTGTCCTTCTTTGTAAAGATTTTTGGCCATTTTCTGTACCTTAAAATTCCAAATGAGTTTTAGTATCAGCTTGTCATATAAGATTGTGTTATCTGCAAATAGGGGTAGTTTCATTTCTTCCTTTCCTTTTTTGTTTCTTTTTTTCTTTTCTTTTTTCCTCCTAATTCCTTGGGTAAAATTTCCTCTATAAAGTTGAAAGGAAGTGACAACAATGGACATCCTTGTCTTTTTCCTGGTTTTAGAAGAAAAGCTTTCAGACTTTCAACATTAAGTATGATGTTAGGTGTGGGTTTCTCATAGAAGCCCTTTATTAAATTGAAAATGTTTTCTTTATTCTTAGTTTGCTAAGTGTTTTTTATCATGAAAGCATTTTAGATTTTGTCAAATGCTTTCTCTATGTCTACTGAAGTGATCACATGAATTGTTTCTTTCATTTTATTAATATGGTGTATTAGGTTGATTAATTTTTAAATGTTGAACTACCCTTGCATTCCTGGGATAAATCTCACTTGGTAATGGTGTATAATCCTAATGTTCTGCTGTAATTGATTTGTTAGTACTTAGGTGAAGATTTTTGAATGTATATACATAAGGGATATTAGTCTGTAGCTTTTTCTTAAAAAAAAAAAACCTACATGTCTTCAGCATAGTATTGAAGTAGTATTAGCCTCATGATATCAGTTAGAAATTATTCCTTCCTCTTCATTTTTTTTTTTGGAAGAGTGAGAAGAATTGGTCTTAACCCTCCTTTTAATATTTGGTAGAATTAACCGGTGAAGCCATTTTGCTCCTGAGTTTTTCTTTTTGGAAGTTTTATGATTATTAATTCAACTTCCTTATTTGTTATATGTTTATTCAGATTTTCTGTTTCTTCTGAGTCAGTTTCAGTAGTTTGTGCCTTTCTAGGAAATTGTCTGTATTATCTAATTTATCTAACTTTTTGCCATACATTTGTTCATAGCATCCTCTTATAGTTCTTTTTATTTCTGTAAGGGCAGTAGCAATGTCCTTACTTCCATTCCTGACTTCTTGCTACTTTCAAAATTATCTTGTCTTTTTCTTTCAATAGTTTGATTATGATTTGTCTAGGTGTAAATCTTTTTGAGTTTATCCTATTGGGTTTTGTTAAACTTCTTGAGTGTGCAGATTAATGTACTTCATCAAATTTGGGGAGTTTTGAGCCATTCTTTATTTAAATATTCTTCTGCCTTTTTTCTCTTTCTTCTCCTTCTACGACTATTGTTACGTGTCTGTTGGTATACATGATGATGTCTCACAGATCTCTCATGCTGTATTCATTTTTTTCTTTATTCTTTTCTCTTTCTGTTCCTCAGATTGGATAATCTCAATTGATTTATCTTCAAATTAACTGATACTTTCTTCTACCTGCTCAAATTTTCAGTTAATGAATTTTTCATTTTAGTTATTGTACATTTCAATAAATTTCTATTTATTTCTATTTGGTTTCTTTTAATAATTTCTATCCCGTTATCACTAGTCTCTATTTTATGAGATGTTCTCATGCTTTTTTTCCCCTAAACAGTATTTCCTTAAGCTCTTTGAACATATTTAAAATAGCTGCATTAAAGTCTTTGTCATGTAAGTCTAATGTCTGGGCTTTCTTAGGAACCATTTATATTAATTACCATTTTTTCTAAGTATGAGCCATATTTCTGGTTTCTTTTTTTTTTTTTT
>NW_016108110.1:265670-293753 GCF_001604975.1 Cebus imitator | reverse complement strand
GCAATAAAAACGCGGCGTCCACTCACCCTCTGCGCTTTCACTGGGAGCTGCAATCCTGAGCTGTTCCTAAACGGCCATCTTGGATCAACCCCTCATTTCTGGTTTCTTTGCATGCCCCCAAATTTTGTTGCAAATTCGACAAGTTGAATATTACAGCATAGAAACCCTGGAAATCAGATTCTTCCCCTCTTCAGAGTTTGTTTTGCTTCTTATTGCAGTTGTTGTTTGTATTTTAGTGATTTTTAAAATTAAAATTAGCTTAATTTACAAAACTAGTTTTTTGTTTGTTTGTTTGAGATGGGGTTTCACTCTCTTTGACCAGGCTGGAGTGCAGTGGTGTGATCTCGGCTCACTGCAACATCCACCTCCAGGGTTCAAGCGATTCTCCTGTCTCTGCCTTCTGAGTTGCTGGAATTACAAGCATGCACCACTATGCCCAGCTAATTTTTGGTATTTTTAGTAGAGACGGGGTTTCTCCATGTTGGTCAGGCTGGTCTCGAACTCCTGACCTCAGGTGATCTACCCGCCTTGGACTCCCGAAGTGCTGGGATTACAAAACTAGTTTTAAAAAGTCACTAATAATAATTCTGTATTATTTGTCATGTGTGCCCCCGACGTCTGTTCTATTAGCTTAGTCGTCAGCTAAAGATTTAACAGAGATTTCTGTAAATACCCTGAACAAAAAAATCTCCCAATCTTTGCAGAAGTGTCTGTTTTGATGTATGATTTCAATATTCGACCTGGCAATTTACAACTCTGCTATAGCTTTCACTTTCTGATTGCACAGAGCCTGAGGATCAGTCAGAGGTGAGAGATTATGGCCTTCTCAGGTCTTCCCTGAGCATGCAAGCAGCCCTGTACAAGTTCATGGCCTTCTAGATTTTTGGAATATGATGGAGCTTTTCAAAACTGTTGTTCCCCAAAATATCTCATTCTCAGCCTTTCTGCTTAATCATTTTGTTTAGTACATTGTTTTCCCTGTTTTCTATTGCCTCATGTGGCAGGGGAAAAAATATTTGCCTGTAAATGTTTTTGAACAACACTTTCCAAGGAATGGCTTCCATACTGAGTGACTTCTGACTTAGATAAGGTAAAACAAATCTTTTGAGCAAATCTTCCAAGGAACCACCAGCCAGACCAAGGACAGTCCTCGCATAAGAGGTCTATTCTGCTTCTTCAGTACTGGAACGGGCAATGCAGGCTGTTATTGTCAAGGCCACTGCTGAGCTGAGGAGAAAAGGACAGAACCAGTGTAAGTTAAAACACCACAAAGCCCACTATAATTATAAAGATTCAGCAGTTTTTCTTGAATAAGTGCTCCGTGGGTTGTTGCAAGCTTTTGTTAGTTTTCAGTGTTCCAAAAATATTGATTCTGACAGGTTTTTCCCCCCCGTTTTTTAGTTGATTTTAATGAGGGATGGACTTTTAGAGTTGCTTACTCTGCTTCTCGTGCTGACGTCATTCCTCTGCACACATACTTTTAATCAGAATGAGTCAGGTGCATAAAAGAGCAAATGCATTTATAGGTCAATAGGTTATTTTCCAGATTGTCTCTTCAAATTCTCTTTTCCTTATGAGAACGTATTTTACTCGGACTTGCTTCTTAAGAAAATGACCTGTAATTTACATCATGATTCAAATTCTATGTTGCAAATCCTCATATGGGCAAATGCATCCCTGAAGAAAGACATACGGTGAGTGCTAGAGTTGCTCTATCACCAAGATGAAATGAAAGTGTTAGGCCAGGATGAAAAGAAACTGGGATAAATGAGAAAAAGAATAGATGGTGAGTGCTTATCCAAGTTACAGGTTTGAGCAATGCGGTGGGTAGAGCCAGCTCAAGTAAATCAAACTCGGGCAGCCTTATCTAACAGTTTTTGCCATCTCAATATGGACATAGACCAATACATTCAAATTAAGAGCCTATGCTTACCTCATGGAAAAGTAAAATCATTTTTATGCTACTCCAAAATACAGAAGATCAAAACAAAATCCAGATGCTTCCTTCCTGCAGAGCTAGACCCTGTAGCGGGATCACATTGTGTTTGGGCATGCAATAAAAAATGTATTTAACAATTTTATTGACTCATTCTCAAATTAATACCGTTTATTACTGGTAATCTACTTAGGAGGTCATAGCATATTTAAACAGTGTTTCTTGGGCAAAGAAAAAAAATACACTGCGATACACTTATATTCAATACCTTCTCATGTACTAACAGACCACAACATGCAAGTTAGATAAACTAACCATTAGGAGGACACAGAAAAGTCAATCAGATAATTTGCTCATTAGATGATCTTTGAGAGAAATTGCCTCACTTATTTATAAGTTGTTAAATCAACTTATTTTGGTTGCAAGAAGCCTTTGCAATAACCAGGTCCAATGTCTTCACTTAAAAATTATTTATTAAGATTATTAATTATTCTAAACATAAAATGTGAGTAGAAAATAATATAATGAACTTCATACATCACCATCCGGCTTTACAAAATATGAACATAAAATACATATGTAATTACATCTTATGATTTTCATGGGTAGTACTTTCATTGTTGTTTGTTTCTAGATATTATATAATTCTCAAAATGATCCATAAGTCATTCAGATGTGTATGTGAAGTTTTTGAATGTGTATATTATTTATGTCTGTATCTGTTTGTATTTACTCTTTTTAATGTCAATTAGTAAATTGTAACTATCTTTGTGATATTTGGCTCTTTGAAATATCTGAGACTACTTTGCCACCTAGTATGAGGTAAATCTTCATAAACGTTTCATGTGAACTTGAAAAGAAAGTATATTCTCTCCCTATTCTGTATATACCCATTAGGTATAGGTTATTAGTTTTTCTTCTCAAAGTTTTAAAATTCTTCTTAACATTTGCGTCTCCTTGTCTCAGAGAGGTATATTAAAGTTCCCCCATGATTGTAGATTTCTCAACTTCTCTTATAATCCTGGTTTTTAAAATATCATACATTTTAAGGATATGGTATCAGGTGGCTACAAGTTCCCAACTGCTATATTTTTGTTTCTTTCGATGTGTGTCAATGTGATGTGTAGTATGTTGGTCACAATAGACTATGTACTTCTATAGTAAAATTAATGATGTAAAACAGTTTTCAAAAGGATTTTGCTCACACTACACTGCATGTTCAACATGAGTTGACCCCATTGAGGTTTTCTCTCGATACCTCACTTGCTTCCATGATCACCACAGCAGCGGGAAGAGAATATGGCAATATATGCAATGGCTCTTAAAGCTCCCACCTGAACATAACACAGGTCACTTCTGCTTACATTTCATTTCTCCAGGCAAATCACACAGCCGCATCTATCATTAGGAGGGTAGGGAAGGCTAGGCACGGGTGGCTCACACCTGTAATCCGAGCACTTTGGGAGGCCAAGGTGGGCAGATATGACTTCAGGAGGTCGAGACCAGCCTGACCAACATGGCAAAACTCTGTCTTTACTAAAAATTAGCTGGGCATGGTGGTGCGTGCCTGTAATCCCAGCTACTCAGGAGGCTGAAGCAGGAGAATCACTCTAACCTGGGAGGTGGAGCTGAGATTGCACCATTACACCCCAGCCTGGGCAACAGAGCAAGACTCTGTCTCAAAAAAAAAGGGGGGGGGGTAGGGAAATGCAATTTTTGCCACGTGCTTGAAAGGGGAAAGAACTGAAACTATTTGGTAAGCTGTATTAATGTCTGCAATATGTAATGTCCCACTTAATTCCTACAGAAACCAAAAGCAGTAGCTGGTGAATAGGCAAAAATAAAAAAGATAAAAAGGCATAATGTAGCCCCTTCTCCATTACATGTTTCTGAGCCTGAGGGAGGGCTGAGCTGTGGGAATGGGAGGATGCTTTGAATTCATTAGAAAGTGACGTTTTGGTTCTAATTGACTTTTTAATACCTAGAAATCAGACTTTCCTGGTGTCAGAGAAAAAAAATTTTTAAATGATTGGATCTGCTAGAAATGTCATCTAGTTAGCAGAGAAGAGCTAGAACAGTCCTGAACAGCAGCGGTGGAGAATAAATTCGCTCCCCATTAACACAGCCAGTCAGATGTGTTACACATTTCTGACTATGCGTCTCACTAATTAAGTCAGTTTTTCATTATTTCTATTCTGCCTCAGTCTAGAAATTAAGCACTGTTTTTGGAACAGCATCCCAATCTGATTACTGCATCGAATTTTGGCTTATCCCTAACAAACAAACAAAAAAATTAGGATGCCAGCGGAAAACAACTTCTTTTATCTCCCTGTCTCTTTTAATTTGTTGAATAATTCTTTCCTTATCTCTGAATGCAATCCTAGATTGGTCTCTAGCTTTTATAATTAGTATTATATAATAAAAACCCTTTTGTCATATTCAGTTACAAGAATACATTCATTTTAGTGTTTCAAAACACCTAATCAGTATGTTAATCAAAATCCTCTCTGGTCTAGTGTTATGAACCCCTCCAGCTCATACCCACTTGAATTCTGGATACCCTTACCAAGTGTGGGAGAGGGCATGGTTACCTGCTCCTATTTTCCTTACTTTTCTCTTCCCATGCATTAATTGCCTGGTTAAGGGCAGAGGGTTAAGTTTTTAGTACAGGTGTCCTCTGACATTGGTCACCTCTAGATGTGGCATATGTATAATTGCTAGCCCTCCCCCTCCTAGGAAATCATATGGGTTTTTCAGAGACTGTACCACTGGTACTACTGACCGCAGCTCCCTTGGCAGAAATTTCAACCGCAAATGGTTAGCACCCACAAAAGGTTTTCACGAGTAATTATTGTAATTGAACAAATATTGCTTGCAATTAGTACTCTTCTCTGAATGAATAAAATAAATCAAGAAAATTGGTGGTACGCTTGACATCTCATAGTTACCTAACATTTACTTGACATTTGTTTTTTTAACCATACATTTTAGTTCAGCAGCTCATATTATAAAAATTAACCTCTACACCATAGTTGGAAATAACCAAGCTTCATCTTTTTCAATATTTTGTATAAAGACACATAGGTTTAAAATACTTCTGCTCTGCAGCTATAAAGTAAAAGAAGAAGCCTATGTGGGATTCCAACTCTATATAGATGTTCTTGACATTATCAGCTGCATGTTCAGTGCCGTGGGTCTTATTTGTAACTCTAAGAAAACCCCTCGAGTGATGAACACACAATTATAAAAATGAAGAGCCCTAGTTTTTAAACAAGATAAAACCACACAGGGCTTTGCAAACTACAGCCCACAGGCCACATCCAGCCCACAGCCTATAAGCTAAGGATTTTTTAAAAATATGTTTTAGATAGTTAGAAAAAAAACTGAAGAAGAATATTTTACGACATGTGAAAACCATACGCAACTCAAATTTCAGTGTCCAAAGATAAAGTGTTACTGAGACACAGTCACCACCATTCATTTATGGCTGCCTATGGCTGCTTTTGTGCTACAAAGACAGAGCTGAGTTGTTGTGGCAGAGACTATATGACAATCAAAACCTAAAATATTTCTATCTGGCCCTTTGTAGATAACGTTTGTTGATCCTTGATGTCGATTGTCATTTTGTTCAATTCAGATGAAATATTGTTCAATGAATACATCAATTTAAAACTATCTGCACAGCAAATTGAGGTAGCTCCATAAATACCAAATAATTTCTGCCTGATTAGTTGTCCTCATGGTGATACCACCCCCTAAATGCTTCATGTTCAGCAAACTCTATGAGTCACCCACCCAGATCCCCCAGACCTTAGGATTTCAGTGTCCTCTGTTTGACGTTCAATGGCTGGTATCTGCATCTCTGTAGCCAAGGCTTTGTGTCAGAACTGGGAAAGGCTGCTCTGCCTACTCATGTGTATCAGGCTGAAAATGCCAGGCGATTAACACCTCCCCAGCCCCAGCAGCCCTCGACAAATGACTTACAGGATTTGCTGTATAAATACCCCAGTTCTATTGACTACAGAGTGGGCTAATTCTGAGCTGTGGTGTTTTTCTTTTTCTTTCTTTCTTTCTTTTTTTTTTTTTTTAACACCATTTCTCAAGAGTTTCTCTCTGAGATTAAGCACCAGTTGCCCACTATAACAGCTAGCTTAGTAATACACTTTTCTTTTCTGGCTGCCTTTTCTTCCCAGTATTAGTTCTCCATTTCCCTGCCAGCACCTCTATCCACCCCTGAATAAACTACTTGCCCTGAAATCCTTGTCTCAGGATCCGCTTTGAGAATCCAAACTAAGACATCACACAATTAGACAACATTCAGCTTCTAATATTGGCTTCCTAGACAACCTCAAAATATCCTCATTCTCAGACAGCAAGACACCTCAGTTTCAATATTATTGTTACAATTCTGAGCTGTCAGCACCACTTAGCAATGGAGGGTGAGCGAACGTGAGAGGTAGAGACCATGACATGAGTCAAAGAAAAGCTTGAAAGACAACGTCAGAAGAACTAGTGTCTTCCATATATCTGTACTCTTTAGCTAGATGTAATGTCCAAAACACTCCCTAGTTCTACCAAATTTTCCTAATATATTTCTAGGCCTCTATGAGGTCACCATTTTTCACATTAGGATGTTGAGATTGAGGAAGGTCAACCCAAATTACCAGCATGTTGTACGTTTTCATCAAAGACAGACCAGAGGAAAGGGCTGAAAAAATAGTTATGGTTTACGCTTAATACGAAAGAATTTTGAACCGTATAAGTGTAAGTTGTTAAACTGGCTGTCAGAAAATGAAACAATTGAGGGAAATCAGCATACTGTAGAGTTACACAGACTCAAATTTAAAACTTGAGACTCTCCACTTACAAGCTGTATACTTTTGGGTTAAGTGGTTTAACCTTTTAAAGACTCAATTATGCATCTATAAAACAAGAGGTAGTGATTCATCTCACAGATGAAAAGGTCAAATGAAATAATGGGCACTCAATAAATAGTAGCTTTTATAATTTTTTAATTTCCATTTTTTCATTTTTATTTTTTATTGATACATAATAGTCATACAAATTTATGGAGTATATATGATGTTTTGATATAAGCATAGAATGTGACTTTTTATCATTTTTATTTTCCTAGGAGTTTATTTTTAAATAAGATATTGTTTTGGATGAAGATTCTGGCATTTCCCATAGTTATTCCACTCCAATGTGGAAAAGGAGCTGATCTTCTACTAGCACAAATGCTAGCTCATATTCAGGATAAAAAGTTCAACCTCTTTGTCCTGTCCTGGAGTTTACAAAGCTACACTATTATTTTGGTCACTCATTAGAGAATATAATTTAACCTCTCTGATATTCATCCTTTGTTGAAAGCACAACAAAAACAAATGATGTAAAGGGAAGATAATCATATTTCTACCTTTGGAATTGGGAAAGACTTGAATTCCTCTAGGCAATGTCAGTATTCCTTTCTGGTAAGAATAGCCATGCCCTTTCTCACATTTTCCTCTTTGCTTTGATCTTAGACTTCTAGGGATTTAGACTCACATTTCCATATACATATTTATGCATTTATAATAAAATATTCTATTATGTGTATTCTATTTTTATATATAAATTTTTTTTCTCAAATCAAGTTTTCATACTTTCTCTTTTGTCTTTGTTATTTCTGTAATTTTTAAAAAAGCGACTTCATTTTTGTTGTTTCTTTGTTCATTTGGGTTTTTTTGTGAAAATGTGGATAAGAAACAAAGTCAATAACTTAAAAAGAAATGGAAATTAGCCCTGTATATGTGTTTTTAGGGTCGACTAAATGCAGTGAAGCTTGGCATCGGAGGGAAAGATTTTTGCAGGCTCTTTTGAACCATGACTCTACTGAGCCAGAGCCTTCTTTCCTCATAATTCTGGTTGCTTCTAGTGTGTCATTTATTCTCCTAAATGTTTCATTTGATATTTTTTATCATAAACAGAACTAAAAACATGATGCCATTATTCTTTTTTCATTCCCTCAACAGATATTTATTGAGAATCTATCCAGAGCTGAAGATACAGAAGTCATCAAAGCCCAGAAATTCTTGACTCTCGAGGACCTTACTTTCTTGTAAGAGAAGAAGAAAATAAATAAGCCCTGTTGTCTCTGTTCTGTCACCTATAAAGAACTACAGTATGCTGGAGATGTAACCCTACTTGACCTCAGTTTCTTAAAATGACAGGAAGTGATCAAATAGGGGCAAAGAGATCTGTTGGGAAATTTTGAGTTTTTAAGCGCTATGTAAGAAATAGAGGCAGGGTAAAGGTATGTAAGTAACAAAGGGGATTGTTATTTATGACAGAGTGGTCAAAGATGTCTTTGAGAAGGTGGCATATAAGCGAAGACCTGAGTGGAAATGAAGGAGTGTGCCATTCAGTTTATCTGGGGAAGACTGTGCAGCAGAGGGGACTGCAGGAGCACAGGCCTTGAGGTAGGAATATACTTGGAATGTTCAAGAAATAGCAAAGAGGTCAGTATGGATGAAGGGCAACAGGTAAAGTTGGAGCATTCAGAGGTGAGCTCAAAAAGATAGGCAAGGAGCAAGTTCACGTAGATCGAAAAAGCCTTTGGTTTTATTCTGACTAAGATTGGAAGCCATTGCAGGGAGGGGAGAATAAATTTAGGAATGACATTACAGTTTTAAGATAGTCTTTTGGCAACTATAGAGTTACAAGCATAGACACAAAGAGGCCAGTTAGGAAGGAAGTTGTTGCCATAATCCAGGCAAGAGTTTAGATTATTGAGACTTGGACCGGGGATGTGGTGTATCATCAGTGGTCAAAGTGTGAACATATTTTGAAGGTAAAGCCAACAAGTACTGCTGAATGGGTTGAATTTGGGAGAAAGAAAATGAAGAATTTTCTCACTGACTAATTTCTGGTAATGAAGCCGAGCACTACTTCATGAGCTGGGCACCATAAGATAGGTTCATATCCTGATATGAACTCTGGTTCTGCATCTTCGTGTCAACTTATCTGGTGAGTCAGCATAGTGGGCAGTAAATGTCTTTCTAGAAGGCATTTCTACAGCTAGCAATAACTTAGCTATATATGGAAGTGACTGTGAATGTAACCCAAACTAAATATATTCTCAACTCAATTTCCCTTTAGCTGGATCTCAAAATTGCCCATGGCCACTCCAGCAACACTCAACTCAAGAGAAAGTGTGATGGAGTAAAAGTCGAAGTAGAATGAGCCAGCTGTTTTTAACCGTCTGCAGTTAAAATACCTAATCTGTGCAAATTTTACAAAACTGAAGGGCCATAAGAACACATTGCTAGGGCTTTCCCAAGAGCCTTAGAATGAGCTTTTGTAAGTGCAGGCCGAGGCATCTTAAAGCCAATTAGCTTCACAATCTTTTCATCTCTGTATGTAGTTTTGGAAGTAGGAGTAGAAATCAGTCTAGGAGATGGACTGAATGAACTGTCAGTGCAGGAGAGCTAAGAGAGAAGAGTAACTTATAAACCAAATGAAGATCTTGACGATGAGACTGGTCAGATGAGGACTAAGAACTAAGCAATGTATTTGGCAACATGGAGGTCATAGTGAACTTAAGGTGACTTGTTGGAGAGCAAGAGTGAATTGAATGAATGTGTTCAATCAAGAGAGACTGGCGGAAGGAGACAACGAGTAAGCACAATCCTCTTGACACTGTCTTTTCACTTACTGCACAGATCCAAATCTTTGTGAGTTATATGAGGAGTTATATATCAAGACAAGATTTCTTCCTGTAAAGAAATAATCCATCCTCCATTCAGTCCACCTCTGATATCACACTTCAGGTCCTACATAATTTTCACATTTTCCCAACTACATCTGCCTCCTTGGCACATTAAAATGAGTGTCATACCAAATCCCCATCAATGATAAACTGGATAAAGAAAATGTGGCACATGTACACCGTGGAATATTATGTGGCCATAAAAAAGAATGAATGTCTTTTGCAGGGACATGGGTAAAGCTGGAAGCTATCATTCTCAGCAAACTAACACAGGAACAGAAAACCAAACACTGCATGTTCTCACTCATAAGTGGGAGTCGAGCCATGAGAACACATGGACACAGGGAAGGGAACATCACACCCCAGGGCCTGTCTGGGGGTGGGGGGCAAGGAGAGGGAGAGCATTAGGACAAATACCTCATGCATGCAGGGTTTGAAACCTAGATGGCCGGTTGATGTGTGCAGCAAACCATCATGGCACAGGTATACCTATGTAAGAAACCTGCACATTCTGCACATGTATCCCAGAACTTAAAGTAAAATTTAAAAAATTTAAAAAGAGTGTTGTATTGCTTTATCCTATGAAATGTAGTGAACTTGACATTTGGAAAATTAAACAGGCATTTATCAGAAATATGGGAATTTTTTTTTATTGATACCCATGGTAAGACATTTGTATGAAAACTGTAGAATGATGAGGAGAGCCTTGTCTGTAGCACATGCCAATGAGATTAAATCTTGGCACTTAATGTATCATGGGAATCCAAGGAGAAGCCCAGTATTAAGAAACACAGAGGATGGAGACTCCAGAATAACATGTAAAACACTACTTGTTGAGTAGGGTTATGAACTGAAAATAGCATTGCTACCCTATTGGGATCGAGGTGAAAATAATGAAAAGTAGAGTTTTCAATTGGAATAATAATAAATTCCCTACCCATGCCGATAATATCAGACCTAACAACTGCCGCCAAAAGCAGAGCAATGATGTCGTGTGGGTTCAGGATGCAGGGATGTCAGGAAGGCAGGTTAAAACCTAAGGCAGAAGAACAAAACAAGATGCGAGCCACTGTGATTCTGAGGAAGGGAAAGCCTCTTTTGCCTTTATTCGAAAGGATGTGCCTTTGAGTGATTTATAAAACGAAGTTTAGCTCCTTCTCAATTTTGTGGACATCTCTGTTGCTCTAAGGGCAGCTATTTCTAGACATTGCCAAGCTTGGATGGAGGTACACGTTTGGAAATGGCGTACGGGCAGAGTAGTGCCGTGGGGAAGAGAGCCACATTCAGGGTCAGAATATTTGGATCACATCCTGATTTTTCACTGAGCCTTATAATATTTTTATTTGTATAAACTTAAGAAGTACAAGTATACTTAATGTTACATGAATATATTGTGTAGTGGTAAAGTCTGGGCTTTTGGTGTAAACTGAATAGTGTACATTGTACCCATTAAGTAATTTCTCATCCTTCACTTACCCCCACCGTTACCCTCCCACCCTTCTGAATCTCCAGTGTTGATTATCTCACATTCTATGCCCATGCATACACATTATGTATCTCTCACTTATAACTGAGAACATGAAGTATTTGACTTTTTGTTTCTGATTTGTTTCACTTAATATAATGGCTTCCAGTTCCATCCATGTTGCTGCAAAAGACATGATTTCATTCTTTTTTAATATCTGGTTAGTATTTCATGGTATGTGTATATATGCGTATATATTTATGTATGCACACCACAGTTTCTTTACTAATCATCCATTGATGGGCACGTTAGAGACAAACGAATTCTGATTTCAGCTGCAATACTTATATTACACATCCAGTCAGGCCATTCCCTTATCTAAAACCTTTCAGGTCTTAAAAATGGGGCTTATACTTCTCATGGCACACAAGGTCCCCTATGAATGTATCCTTCCTCTTTACCAGTCTTATCGCTCCCTACCCTCCACCCAATTCCTAAGAACTGCTTGACATTTCCTCCTGAACTGTGTTCTTCCAGAGGAGACATGGTTCCCTTCTTTTCCCACCAAACTCATGTATACTTATTCTCAATGTTCAGTTCAGCTGTCATTCCCTTCAAAAATCCTTCACTGGATCCAGGTGGACTGAGGCCCTTTCCCTGCTGTTTCCATAGCACGTCATATTAGGATGAAAAACATCTGTGACCTTATGAGAGCATAGCCTGTGTTTTTGTTGTCTGTATATCCCGAGGTCTATCACAGGAACAATAGTCACTCCTGAAAAAAGTCTATCAGACCAAAGAATTATAAATTGAGGGAAACAGTACTTGCTTCATATCTAACAGATTACTGGCAAGGAAAAGTTGGATATTAACATAATACATGTAAGAGTGTATGGAGGAATGAACATTTACTTAACCTTTAATACGTTTATTTATGCATTCATTCCCAAAATATTTATTGAATATTAACCATGTGCCTGCAGCACTGGAGATAAAACAGATAATATCATTGACCAAGTCCTTCTCTTCATAAAGTCTTACAAGAGGAACATATATCTGCCCACATGCCATTTCCAAACATATACCTCCATCCAAGCTTGGCAATGTCTAGAAATAGCGGCCTTTAGAGCAATAGCGATGTTCACAAAATTGAGAAGGAGCTAAATTTCGTTTTATAAATCACCCAAAGGCACATCCTCCAGAATAAAGACCAATAAATATATATCCCATGAATTGAAGAAGTAGTATAAAAAGAAACAGAGCACTGTGAGCAAATGGAGATTGATGAGCATTACTATTTGAAATACAGTGTCCAGTAGGACCTGTTTGATGAGGTGGTGATTAACCTAAGCAAAGTAAGAAAGCAGGCCATTTGATACTGTTTCTGACAGTGTTCTAGACAAAGAGAGTACATCGAGTCTGAAGGCCTGGAGACAGGATCATTTTTGGCAGGTTCAAGGAACAGCAAGAAGCCTGGTTGGATCGAGGGCACTAAGTGAAGGAAAGTTTGATAGGAAATGAAACAGAAGAGGTAGTGAGGAGACCAGATTTTATAAGACCTTGAAAACCATGGAGAGGACTTGGCTTTTGATTTAAGTGAGGTGAAAGTCAGTGGTAGAAAAGATGAGGGAGCAGACATGATCTGACTTATAGTTTAGTAGGCTTCCTCAGATAAGCCGGACTATACGGGAAGCAAGTGTAGATGCTAACGCTCAGAGGATCATAGCATGGACTGGGGAGACAGCAGTCAGATTTTGCATTTAGTGTGAAGACAGGGAAAACAGGATTTGTCAAATACTTGAATGCATGAGAGAGAAAAATGGGTTAAAGGTGTCTCTGGGATTTTGAATCCCCAAAAGATTGGAGTTGAATTTATGAGATGTGAGGGGCTACAGAAAGGACAGGTTGGGGCAGGGAGTGGGTAGGTAATCAGAAGTCTGTTTAATTAATGTCATAGCATGGTTATATGCTAATGGAGGTTATGCTGTACTAATTAAAAAAAAAATCATGTAGGAGAGTGGCAAATTGCTAAAATGATGTCTGTGAGATGACAGGAGGGAATGGAATCTAGCATTGGCCTTAGATAAGAGCACAAACAGTATCAGATATTATACTGGAGGCTTAGGCCCTGTGAAACACTGCCCTGTGAAACGGAGCACAAGGCTATTACAGGCACAACCTCATTAACTAGGTTTATGAATATTCTAGCTGTTGTATTCTTTGACGGCTAAGTATATTTTCCAGTTGAACTAGTTCAATGAATTAAAATGTCTAAAGAGCCATAGCAATGACATGGTGCATATTGGATTTGTGCTCCCTGGAGTCATCCTCAGGCATAGAACTGCAAATTTAAAGATCATTTGGCCTTTGCGGGATTATATCCATTTCCACGGTCTCCCTTGATCCTCAAATGCTAGGTAAAATAGGCTTCATAATCATTTTATAAATGAATAAAAAAAACCAGAGGCCCAAAATACTAAAGGGTTTACCCAAAATCACATCATTTGTTAGTGATAGAATTAGGACTGGAACCTGGGTTTTCTGTCCTACACCCCAGGGCTTATCCCAATAATTGGGATCACAGTCATAATATGCACTGCCTCCTTGACCTTGTCCCTGACCCAGAAGAGACTTACATAGTTCCAAAGGGGCGTTAATCTGGCCATTTGGTCTCTCAGTTCACTGATTTTTCCTACTTTCTTTTCTTCATCATTCTCATCCTTGGAGTAATAGAAAAGGCTTGTAACCTTCTCATAGGAAAGCGATTAACTACGGGGATAAAGAACTGGACTCCCGTCAGGATGCACAAGAAAAGCTATGTCTCTCCTCCTCAGGTAAGAAAGCTAACCTGCTGCCATGGTTCTTTCTGACATCCTGGTTTAACGTTCCTCATCTGCACACAGGGGACTTGAAGGATATTGATTCTTCAGGCACTTTAGATAAGCAGACACTTCCACATGTTTGTTATGGGTTATATTGCAGATTCTGCCTTGCTTTTCTTCCTCTCCCTCCTCTTCTGTTTTCCAAATGCCTTTTAAAAAGCTTACAGAATTCATACTGTCGCAAGTGGCGAAAACAAATAGAGGGGACAAAAGGATGAAGGGAAGATAATAAGGATTGGATGATTCTGAAGTGGGATTAAATAAAAAGGCCAAAGCCCTACACATCTTCTGGAGGTAGCACGGATTCTCGGCTCTGTGCTTCTCAACAGCCAAAGCAAGGGGGGAAACATGGCCAATAAGGTATCCATGAGTGTCCACAGAATTATGAGAAATTATTTGCCCAGAAATGTAGCTTTTTGTGGTACTAACATGAAAGAAAAATTTGTCCCAGTGGCCATTAAAAGAGGACTTGGGAAATAGAATAGATGAAGTCCTCATAAAATCTTCACAGTGAGTCCTGCAGTGTTTCCCAAGGCTAGAGGCTAGAGATTAGACTCTTCTAAGAGGAGAAGAGGGAAGGGGAGAGGGGAGGAGTCCAATAGTGTAAGGCTTTAGTTCAGTAATAGTAACTCAAGGAAGAGACATTGCAAATCAGTCCAGGTGAAAAGCTTTTTGTTAGTCTGACTTGATACATTTCTCAAACATTTTAATCTCAGGACTACTTTGCATTTTTAAAAATTATCAAGGACTCCAAAGAACCTTTGTTCATGTGGAGTGTATCTACCAATATTTGCTTGATTTGAAATTTAAATGACAACTTGAGAAATATGTATTTGAAAAAATTCATTTAAAAATAATAAATCCATTACATGTCAATGTAGCAACATATTTTTCAAAACAAAACATTTAGTGAAAAAGTGACATTGTTTTATATTTTGGCACATCTCCTTAATGCCTGGCTTAATAGAAGACAGCTGGGTTCTCCTATTTCCTTCTGCATTCTAATTGTTAAGCAATGTTTTGGTTGAAGTATATGAAGAAAATCCAGCGTCACACAGATACGTCACTGAAAAAGGGAAGAGTATTTTAGGAGCCTTTTCTGATAACTGTGAGTATTCCCTGATACTACAACAAAATTTGACAAGTGGCTATATCTTAAAGGTTAGTTGCAATGTGGAATCCTCAGGTATATTTGCTTGTTGTTTCTTTTTGTTTGCTTTTCTCTTTTACTGTGAGGAAATGGCAGTGAAGAAGATGATGACTACTAGTACAGGTGGTGTCACTGCCTTGATTCATGTCAGGGTGCCAGCTGTTTACCATTGTATTTGCATCATCAGAGTGTAAAAAGCAACGTTAATAATCTTAGTATTCATTAGTATAATTATAGGTTCATACACAAAAGCATACCTCATTTCATTGCACTTTACTGTGCTTTGCAGATATTGTATTTTTTTATAGATTGGAGGTTTGTGGCAACCCTGTATTGAGCAAGTCTATTGGTGCCACTTTTCCAATAGCATGTGTTCACTTTGTGTCTCTGAGTCACATTTTGGTGATTTTCACAATATTTCAAACTTTTTCATTGTTATTATCGTTGTAGTGATCTATGATCAGTGAGCTTTTATGTTACTATTGTAATTGTTTTGGGGTGCCACAAACCGCACCCTTAGAAGACAGTAAACTTAATAAATGTCGCATGTGCTCTGACTGCTCCACGGACTTGGCCGTTTCTTCATCTCTTTCCCTCTCTTTGTGTCCCTATTCCCTGAGATACAACAGTATTGAAATTAGGCCAGTTAATAACCCTATAATGGCCTTGAAGTGTTCAGTTGAAAGAAACAGTTATGCCCCCCTTACTTTAAATCAAAAGCTAGATGTGATTAAACTTGATGAGGAAGGCAAGCTGAAAGCCAAAATAGGTCAAAAACTCGGCCTCTTGTGCCATACAGTCAAGTTGTGAATACAAAAGAAAGGTTCTTGAGGGATATGAAAAGTACTACTCCAGTCAACATATGAATGATAAAAAGCAAAACAACCTTGTTGCTTACAGGGAGAAAGCTTGAGTGGTCTGGATAGAAGATCAAACCAGCCACAACCTTCTTTTAGCCAAAGCCTAATCCAGAGCAAGGCCCTAACTCTCTTCAATTCTGTGAAGGCTAAGAGAGGTAAGAAAGCTGAAGAAGAAAAGTTTGAAGCTACCAAAGGTTGGTTCATGAGGTTTAAGGAAATAAGTCATCTCCGTAACAAAAAAGTGCAAGATGAAGCAGCAAGTATTAATGGAGAAGCTGCAGCAAGTTATCCAGAAGATCTAGCTAAGACCATTGATGAAGGTGGCCATACTAAACAACAGATTTTCAATGCACACCAAACAACCTTCTACTGGAAGAAGATGCCATCTAGGATTTTCACACCTAGAGAGAAGTCAATGCTTGGCTTCAAAACTTCAAAGGACAGGGTGACTGTCTTATTAGGGCCTCATACAACTGGTGACTTTACAGTGAAGTCAATGCTCTTTTACCATTCAGAAAATCCTAGGACCCTTAATAATTATGCTAAGTCTACTCTATCTGTGCTTTATCAATGGAATGAAGTCTAGATGACAGCACATCTGTTTACAGCTTGGTTTACTGACTATTTTGAGCCCAGTGTTGGCACGTACTGTTCAGTAAAAAAAGATTACTTTCAAAATATTGCTGTTCATTAATGGTATACCTGGTTACCCAAGAGCTCTGATGGAGATATACAATGAGATTCATGTTGTTTTTGTGCCTATCACAACATCCATTCTGCAGCTCATTGATCAAGGAGTAATTTATATTTCAAGTATTATTTTCTAAGAAATACATTTGGTAAGGTTATAGCTGCCATACATAGTAAATCCTCTGCTGGATGTGGGCAAAGTAAATTGAAAATTTTCTGAAAAGGATTAACCATTTTAGATGCCATTAAGAACATTCATGATTCATGGGGGGAGGTCAAAATATCCACATTAACAGGAGTTTGGAAGAGGTTGATTTCAACCCTCATGGATACCTTTGAGAGGTTGAAGACTTCAGTGGAGAAAGTCACTGCAGATGTGGAAGTAGCACAAGAATCAGAATTAGAAGTGGAGCCTGAAGATATGACTGAACTGCTGCCATCTCATGATAAAATTTGAATGGATAAAGACTTGCTTCCTATGGATGAGCAAAGAAACTGGATTCTTGAGATGGAATGTGCTGCTGGTGAAGATGCTGCAGGTATTCTTGAAATGACAACAAAGAATTTAGACTATTCCATAAACTTAGTTGATAAAGCATGGGCAGGGTTGGAAAAGATTGATTCCAATTTCAAAAGTTCTACTGCAGGCAAAACGCTATCAAACAGAATTGCCTACTATATAGAAATATTTTGTGAAAGGAGGTGTCAATCAGTGTGGCAAACTTCATTGCTGTCTTATTTTAAGAAATTGCCACAACTCTCAAAAAACTGGGTATAGAGGGACCATACCTCTACATATACATAATAAAAGCCATATATGATAGACTCATAGCTGGCATCATACTGAATGAGGAAAAAACAAAAGCCTTTTCCTGTAAGATCTGGAACATGACAAAGATGCCCACTTTCACCACTGTTATTCAACATGGTACTGGAAGTCCTAGCTAGAGCAATCAGACAAGAGAAAGATACAAAGGGCATCCACATTGGAAAGGAAGAAGTCGAATTATCCTTGTTTGCAGATGATATGACCTTAAATTTGGAAAAATCTAAAGGCTCTACAAGAAAACTATTGGAACTGATAAACCAATTCAGTAAAGTTGCATACAAGGTCAACATACGAAACCAGCAGGATTTCTATACGCCAGCAGTGAACAATCTGAAGAGGAAATCAAGAAAGTAATCTCATTTGCAATAGCCACACATAAAATTAAATACCTGGGAATTAACATAACCAAAGGAGTAAAAGGTCTTTATAATGAAAAATATAAAACATCAATAGAGGAAATTGAAGAGGACATCAAAAAATGGAAACAAATTCCATATTCATGGATTACAAGAATGCATATTGTTAAAATTCCCATACTACCCAAAGTAATCTACAAATTTGATGCAATCCCTGTTAAAATACCAATGACATTCTTCACAGAAATAGAAAAAATTTCCTAAAATTTATATGGAGCCACAAGAGGCTCAGAATAGACTAAGCTATCCTAAGTAGAAAGAACAAAACTGGAGAAATCACATTACCTGACTTCAAATTATATTACAGAGCTATAGTAACCAAAATAGCATGGTACTCACATAAAAACGGACACATAGACCAGAATACAGAATCTAGAAACAAACCCACACACCTACAGTGAGCTCATTTTTTACAAAGGTACCAAAAACATACACTAGAGAAAAGACAGTCTCTTCAATAAATGATGCTGGGAATACTGGATACCCATATGCAGAAGAATGAAATTAGACCTCTATCTTTTGCCATATACGAAAATAAAATCAAGATAGATTAAAGATATAAATTTAAGACCTGAAACTGTGAAACTAATACTAGAAAACATTGGGAAAAATATCCATGACATTGGTCTGGGCAAACATTTCTTGAGCAATACCCCACAAGCCCAGGCAACCAAAGCAAATGTAGACAAATGGGATCACATCAAGTTTAAAAGCTTCTCCATGGCAAAGCAAGCAGTCAACAAAGTGAAGAGACAATCCACAGAATGGGAGAAAATATTTGCAAACTATCCCTCTGACAAGGGATCAATAACCAGGATATATAAGGAACCCTAACAACTCTATAGAAAAAAATCTAATAATTCTATCAAGAAATGGGCTTAAGATTTCAACAGACATTTCTCAAAAGAAGACATACAAATGGGAAACAGACATATGAAAAGGTGCTCAGCAACACTGCTCATCAGAGAAATGCAAATCAAAACTGCAATGAGATATCATCTCACTTCAGTTAAAATGGCTTATATCCAAAAGACAAGCAATAACAAATGATGATGAAGATGTGAAAAAAGGAACCCTTGTACACTGTTGGTGGAAATGTAAATTAGTACAATCACTATGGAGAACAGTTTGGATGTTTCTCAAAAAACTAAAAATTGAGCTACCATGTGATCCAGCAATCCCACTGCTGGATATATACCTAAAGAAAGGAAATCAGTATATCGAATAGATATCTGCACTCCTATGTTTGTTGCAGCATTGTTTACAATAGCTAAAATTTGAAAAAAACCTAAATGTTTATCAACAGATGAATGGATAAATATTGGTACATGTACACAATGGAGTACTATACAGCTACAAAAAGAATGAGATCCAGTCATTTGCAATAGCATGGAAGGAACTGGAGATCATTATGTTAAGTGAACTAAGCTAGGCACAGAAAGACAAACACACACTCACTTATTTGTGTGATCTGAAATTCAAAACAATTAAATTCATGGACATAGAGAGTAGAAGGATGGTTACTAGAGGCTGGGAATGGTAATGGGGGCTGGGGTGTAGGGAGTATGTTTAAAGGGTACAAAAAATAGTAAGAACAAATAAGACCTACTATTTGATAGCACAACAGGGTGACTATAGTCAATAATAACTTAACTGTACATTTTAAAATACCTTAAGAGTGTTATTGGTTTGTTTGTAAATCAAAGGATAAATACTTGAAGGGATGGATACCTCCTTCTCCATGATGTAATTATTTCATGTTGCATGTCTGTGTCAAAACATCTCATATATCCCAAAAATATATACACTTACCAAATACCCACAAAAATTGAAAAACATTTTTAAGAAATTGCCACAGCCACCCCAGCCTTTAGCAACCACCACCCTGATCATTCAGCAGTCATCAACATGGAAACAAGACCTTCCACTGGTAAAACGATTACAACTCACTGAGCGCTTAGATGATCATTAGCATTTTTAGTAATGAGGTATTTTTAAATTAAGGTGTATACTTTTTAAAGACATAATGCTATGGCACACTTACTACACTACAGTATGTGTAAACATAACTTTTATATGCCCTAGAAAACCAAAATATTTATATGACTTGCCTTATTGCAATATTTGCTTTATTGCAGTGGTCTGGAATTGAACCCACAATATCTCCAAGGTCTGCCTACATTAGTATGTATTTAATATAATTGGTCTTTGTATTAATATGCAAATGGTATTGACACTTAAATGCTTTGAAAAGGTCTCTGTAGAGAACTCTTTGAGAATTCCTCATCTAGGGGAAAGGACGGGCTGCATATTCACCAAGTAATTTTATATACATATTTTTATATATTTTATAGGTATGTAAAAATTTTAAGAGTCTTTAGGACAATCTAATGGATTTTTAAAATTAAATTTTATATTTTGAGACATTATAGATTCACAGGCAGTTTTAAGAAATAATAGGAAGAGATCCTGTGCATCCTTTGCCCAGTTTCCCTCAGTAGTAACATCTTCCAAAGCTACAGTTCAATAGCACAACCATATCACTGACGTTGATACAGTTGAGATACAGAATAGCTTCATCACCACAAGAACTCCTTGTGCTGCCTTTTCATAGTCACAACCACTTTTCCCCTTTCCATTGCCACCTATCTCCTACTCCCGGCAGTCATTCATCTGTTTTTATTTCTAAATTTTGTCATTTCAGTAAAATTATCTGAATGGTACGGTATGTAACCATCCAGGATTTTCAATATGCATAATTCCTTGAGGATTTCATTCATGTTGTATAAATATTTTATTCCTATGTATTGCTGAGTAGTATTCCATTCCGTGACTATGACACAGTTTATTAATTTACCCTTTGAAAGGCATTTCAGTCAGATTCTGGTTATTACAAATAAGCTGCTGTGAAGATTGATGTATAGGTTTTTGTGTGTGAGTGAATGTTGTCTGTTCTCTGGGATATTTGCAGGTTTTTGTTTTGTTTAAAGACATGGTCTCGCTTTGTCACCCAGGCTAGAGTGCAGTGGCGTGATCATAGCTTGCTATAACTTCGAATTCCTGGACCTAAGACATCCTCCCACCTCAGCCTCTGGAGTAGCTGGGACTACAGGCACAGGCCACCATGTCTGGCTAATTTATTTTTTTTAATATATATTTTATTGCATTTTAGTTTTTGGGGTACATGTGAAGAACATGCAAGATTGTTGCATATGTACATACATGGCAATGTGATTTGCTGCCTTCCTCCCCATCACCTATATCTGGCATTTCTCCCCATGCTATCTCTCCCCAACTCCCCACCCCACGCCTGGCTAATTTTTTTTTTAATTGTTTTTTGTAGAAATGAGTCTTGCTATATTGCCCAAGCTGGTCTTGGACTCACTGCCTCAAGTGATCCTTCCACCTCCCCCTCTCAAAGTGTTGGGATTACAGGCATGAGCCACTGTGCCCTGCCAGGTTTGTATTTTAATAAACCGTCAAATTATTTTCCAGAATAGCTGCATTATTTTCCATTCCCACTAGCAAAGTATGAGTGATCCATTTTCTCCCTCCTTGCCAGACTTTGGTATATTCATAATGTTTTTTTATTTTAACCATCTGATATGTGTATAGTGATACCTCCTTATGGTTTTAATTGGTATTTCTCTAATGGATAATAATGTTGAATGTCTTTTTATGTGCCTATTACCATCGATATAGCCTTATCATAAAAATGTGTATTCTAGTTATGCCCATTTTCTAATTGGATTGTTTGGTTTTTTAACAGTTGAGTTTTGAAAGTTTTTTTTTTATAAATTCTGGAAACTAGTCCTCCCTTTTTTCTAAAACTTTTATAGTTTTACATTTTACATTTAAGTCTGAGGTCCATTTTGAATTACCTTTTGTATAAGGCATGAGACTTAGGATGAGGTTAATTGGTTTTGCCTATGAATATCCAATTTCTCCTGTGCTGTTTTTGCACTTTTGCCAAAAATTACTTTGGCATATTAGTATGGGTCTATTTCTGAGTTCTTTCTTTCCATTGAGCTATGTATATTCCACTGCTCCATTACCACACTGTCTTGATTATTGCAATTATATAATGAGTTTTAATGTCAGATAGAGTGATCACTTCTACTTCATTCTTTTTTTTTTTTTTTTTAAGATTAGTTTAGCTATACCAAGGCCTGTGCCTTTCCATTTAAATTTTAGAATAAGCTTCTCTATGTGCACAAAAAATTTGCTGGGATTTTGATTGCATTGAACTTCTTTGCTATGTTTTGTCTTTCCAATTCATGAACACACAGAAATCTCCTTTTTGAATAGATTTCTTGGGATTGCCTATGTAGATAATCATGTAACCTGCAAATAGGGAAATTTTTTTTTCCTATTCAATTGCTATTCCTTTTCTTTTCTTTCTTTTTCTTGCCTACTGTAGTTGCTAGAACTCTCACTACTATATTGAATAAGAGTAGTGAGAACAAACATGCTTTCTTTGTTCCCAATCTGAGAGGGAAAGCATTCAGTCCTTCACCATTAAGTGTGATGTTAGCCATAATTTTTTGGTAGCTGTTCATTAAGTTTAAGAAATTCTTATTTCTTTCTACCTGGCTGAGAGATTTTATCATGAATTGGTGTTAGGTTTTTGTCAAATAATTTTTCTTCTTCGACTGATATAAAAATATGTTTTTTCTTCTTTAGTCTATTGATATGATGGAGTATACTGACTGACTTTTGAGTGCTGAACCAATTTTAATAACTATACTGAATCTCACTTGGTCATGGCGTATAATTCCCTTTGTAAATGATGAATTCAATTAACATTTTGTTGATTTTTACGTCTAATTTCATGTGAAATAATGATGTGTCTTTTTTTTCCATCATCTTTTTATGAATTTGGTATTATGGTAGTACTAGTTTATAAAATGGGTTGAGAAGTGTTCCCTTCTCAGAGATTTTCTGAAAGAGATTGTGTAGATCGGTGTTAATTTCTCTCCTTCTCCTCCTTTTTCGGAAATTCTTTAAATGTATCTCCATTAAAAATCATCAGTACCTGGAGATATCTCCTTTGAGAGCTTTAAAATTACAAATTCAATGGTCGTAGGACTATTTAGATTGTTGATTTCATTTTACTTGAGTTTTGACAGTTTGCCATTTTCAAGAAATTGACTCATTTCTTCTATTAAATTGACAAACTATAAATGTAAAGTCGGTTGTAGTATTCCCTTATTTTCTTTTTCATGACACAGATGTGTAGTGATAGTTATGATTCATTTGTCATATTGTGCTGTCTTTTCCCTTTTAAGTTTTCTTAATAAATTTTGTTGATTTTTTGAAGAACTCGATTTGTGTTTTATTGATTTTCTTTATTATTTTCTTGTTTTCAGTTTTATTGATGTATCCTCTTATCTTTATCATTTCCTTCCTTCTGCCTGCTTTGGGTTTATTTCATGCTTCCTTCACTGGTTTCTTGAGGGAGAAGCTTAGATTACTGATTCAAGATTTCTTCTTTTCTAATGTAAGCATTTAGTGCTATTAATTTCCCTCTCTGTTTTAGCTGCATTCCAAAATAATAATATGTTGTGGCTTTATTTTCTTCATTTCTATGCACTTTTATATCATCTGAGCCCTTCTGTTCAGTCCAAGGAATATTGAGAATATTGAATATTGTTTAATTTCTAATATTTGGATATTTTCCTGCTGTTTTTCTGTTACTCATTTCTAATTTGATTCCATTGTGGTCAGATAACACACTTTGCATTCTTTACATTGTTTTAAATTTGTTGAAATTTAATTTATGGCCCAGGGTATGGTTTATCTATCTTGGTGATTGTTTCGTGAGTGCTTAAAAATGTATATTCTGCTATTTTGGATGGAGAGTTCTAAGTACATCAATTATATTTTGTTGGTTGGTGATATTGCTCAGTTCTTCTGTAGTCTTGATGATTTAATATCCAGTAGTTCTACCAATTGCAGAGACAGAGGGATACTGAAGTTCCAAGTATAGTTGTGGATTTGTTTATTTCTCTTTTCACCTCTATTAGTTTTTGCTTTATGTATTATGAGGCTCTGTTGTTTGGCACATACACATAGGATTGTTGTGTCTTACTGGTGGGTTAATTTTTCTATCATTATGCAATGTAACTTTTTGTGTCCAGTAATTTTCTTTGCTCTGTAGTCACTTTACCAAATGTTAACATAGTCACTTCTGCTTTTTAAAAAATGAATATTTGCATAGTATATATTTTTCCATCCTTTTATGTGTAATCTACGGTTATCAGTTTTCTAGGACTTTTGTAAAAATGTATCATAAACTGAGTAGCTTAAAGCAACTAAAATTCATTCTCTCAAACTATGGAGGCCAGGAGTCTGAAATCAAGGTGGACCAGGCCGTGGTCTATCCAAATCCTGTAGGAGAGTATCCTTCTTTGCTTCTTATAACTTGTGGTAGCCCCAGGCATTCCTTGGCTGTGGCAGCATAACTCCAATTTCTGCCTGTTTCTTCACATGGTATTCTCCCTATGTCTCTGTGTTTTTATGGCCATCTTCTGATAAGAACATGAATTATATTGGGTTAGGGACCCATCATACTCCAGTATCTTACTATCTTAACATATATCTTCAATGACCCATACAATTTATATCTATCGTTGTATTTGAAGTGAGGTTTTGATTGACAGCATATGGGTTGGATAACTTCTTCTATCCATTTTTGTCTTTTAATTGTTGTATTTAGTTACATTTAAGGTAATTATTGATATGTTAGGGAATAAGTCTCCATTTTATTATTTGTTTTGTCAGTTTCTTTCTCTCTCTCGTTGACCTCCTGTAGGTTATTTTAATGTTTGTTAGTATTTATATTATTCTTGAGTATATAACCTTGTATAATTTTCTTTGTGATTGCTCTGAGGATCACTCTCTCTCTCTGACTCTCTCTCTCTCTCTCTATATATATATATATTATATATATATATAATATATATATATAACTTATTACATTATACTGGTATCTACCTTTAACACTGACTTAAATATAGAAAACTTATTTCCACTTAGGTGTCTTTACTCTCTCCTTTACAGTTTTACATTATTAGACATATTACTCAATGTAAGTAAAGGAAATGCCTTAAGCATTTGAGTACATAGATTGAGTACTATGTCTATTTTCTTTACATACATTGAGTACTATGTCCAATGTCATAATGTTTGTATCAACCATCAAATATGATTTAAGAAGCTCATGAGAATACTCTACTGTATTTACCATTCCCTCCAGTTTTTTACCCAGTCCAATGTTCTTCTTTCTTTACTAAAGTTATAATCTTTCTGTTACCATTTCCTTTATGCTTAGAAAAATATCTCTTAGTCATTCTTTAAGGGTATATATGACAAATTTTCTTAGTTTTCCTTTGCCTGAGGCTGTCTTCACCTCCTCTGCATTCCTGAAAGACATTCCTTCCAGATATAGAATTCATGGTTGAGAGTTCTTTTTTGTTTTTTCGGCACTTGAAAAATGTTATTCTACATCATTTTAGATTCTGGGGTTTCAGATGACAAATTTGCTGCCATCCTAATTGGTGTTTGCCTATAAAAGTAACACATTGTTTTTCTCTGGCTCCTTTCAAGATTTTTTGTTTGCTTTAATTTTCAGAAGTTTAATTATGATGGAGTTTGGCATGGACTTTTTGATATTTATCTTTTTAGGGGTTCACTCAGCCTTTTTGAATCTGTAGGTTTATGTCTTTCACCAAATGTGGGGAGTTTTCAGTGTTATTTCTTTAAATAATTTTTCAGTCTATGTTTCTCTTACCCTTTTGAAACTCTAATGTTGCAAACATTAGCTTTTTGGTTATTCTCCCTGAGATTCTGTTCATTTTATTACAGCCTATATTCTCTTTTTTCCTCACACTGGGTAAATTCTATTGATTTGCTGTTAAGTTCATTGATTCTATCCTTTGTCATCTCCACTCGACTATTGATCCCATCCAGTGAGTTTTTATTTGGGTTATTGTATTTTTCAGTTTTAGAATCTCATTTGGTTCTCTTCTATAACTTCTATTTCTTTGCCTAGATTTTAAAAATTTTTTTGTTTGTTTCAAGAGAATTCATAATTGATTGCTGAAGCCTTTTTATGATGGCTGTTTTAGAATCCATGTCAAATAGTTCCAATGTCTGATTCACCTTGGTATTGTGGTTTGTTGATTGTCTTTTTTCATTCTTGTTGTAATTGTATGATTCTTGGTATAAAAAGTGATATTTTACTATATAAAATATTCTTTGGCCAGACACAGTAGCTCACATCTGTAATCCCAACACTTTGAGAGGCCAAGCCAAGAGAATCTCTTGAGCCCAGGAGTTTGAGACCAGCCTGGGCAACATAGTGAGACCCCATCTCTACAAAAATTATTTTAAAAACAGCCAGGTGTGGTGGTGCTTACCTGTGGTCCCAGATACTCAGGAGGCTGAGGTGCAAGGATCACCCGTGCCCAGGAAGTCAAGGCTATAGTGAGCCATGATCACGTCATGCACTGTAGCCTGGGCAACAGAGTGAAACCCTGTCTCAAAAATAAAATATCCCTTATATTTTGGATGTTATAAAATTATGAACCCTGTTTAATATTACTTTTTTTAAAGAAGGCATTTCTCCTGTTAACATGTAGCAGGAAAGCCAGATGGGTTTGCATGTTCAGCTTGCCACTGGGTCCCACTGATACCACTCCAGCAAAGGTTAGTGCTGATTTATTGCAGATGGGTGGAGTGGAAATTCAGTTCCCCTCTTGGCCCTGCAGACATATCCCAGTGAAAGTATGGCATTGACTCATACCACCTTGTTGTCTCCAAGTGGGAGTGAAAGCTCAGCTCCTTGCTGAGCCCCACTGACACCAGGAGAGGGGAGGATGGGAAGTGAAGTGCCAACTAAAGCCTCTCACAACCTCCTTTGCCTTGTTGAAGCTGAGGGGAGGTGGAGGCTCAGCTCACCACTGGGCTCCACTGACACTATCCCAGCTGGGAAATAGAAATACTCTCTGGTTCTTCTAGGCAGGGGATAGAAGATCAGCTGCTTGCTTGGTCCCACTTACACTCCTCTGGCAGGGGAATTGGATTGCTGCCACCTGCTTCTGCTGGTTAAGACAAAGAAGATAAGCTCCTTGCTCAGATACTCAATACCATCCAACAGGGGAATTGAAATGTGCTGTCTGCTTCTGCTGAATTAGGAGTGGGATGAGGTGGAATGTCAACTTCCTGAGTAGGGGGGCATTGACGGAAAGGTTTTCTGTTGCTAAATCACTCTTTTTCCAATACTTTCGCTGGAGAGAACAGACTTTTCTTGGAGCTTTTTTTTCTTTTCTTTTTTCTTTTTGTCTGAGCCTGTAGGCAGTTCTGAGTTGGAGGTTTCTGCAGCATCTGTCTGGGATATATAGGAAGCAAAAAGGAAACCAAGAAATTCACCAGTGTTGTTTCTGAAATTTCAAGGTCCTTAGGTAGCCTGTTATCTTTTTACTGTGTTACAGAGCCTTCTTATGCTTTTTGTTGTGTTATGTTTAGGGTTTTTGTTTGCTTGTTTGTTTGTTTTTTAATTGTCAATATAGAGATTGGTTTGAGTCTCAAATGCTTCCTGGTCTCTATCCAATCATGTGGCCTGGAAAGGTCATGTTAACAGATTGCCTTCTAGTTTTTTTTCTTTCTTAAGCTTTTTAAGAGGCTATTCCCCCAAAAAAGAACTTTAAATATTTTTAATTGAAGTACAATATCCATGTGTATAAGTGCACAAATTATAAGTGTACAGCGCAGTGAATTTTCACAAGCTGAACATATCCATGTAATTAGCACCTAGGTTGAAAATAAATAGGACCAGCAACCCCAAAGCTTCCCATTCCTATCTGCATCCAGTGACTACCCCTCCTAGAGGTTACTATCCTATCTTCTAATAGTATAAATTAATTTTGACTATTATCTTCTGTGTCTAGATATTTGTATTGGTGATTGTGGCTTATTCATTCTCACTGCTGCTCTGTATTTCATTGTGTGAAAATACCACAATTAAGTTATTCTTCTCTCTATGAGTATTTGTATGTTGTATTAGGGTTCTCTAGAGAAACAGAACCAATAGAACCAGAGAACCAGT
>NW_016108110.1:263160-265490 GCF_001604975.1 Cebus imitator | reverse complement strand
TAGCAAGTCCCAAAATCTTCAGAGTGAGTCAAGCTGGACATTCAGGCGTGCTGATGATTTAGTTCCAGTCTGAGTCTGAAGGCTGAGAATCAAGAAAGCTGATAATGTCATTCCAGTCTGAAGGCCAGCAGGCTTGAGATCCAAGAAGAACTTACATGCTTATGTTTCAAGTTGAGTTTAAATGAAGGAAAAAAAACTGATATCTCAGTTTGAAGGCCATCAGACAGGAAGAATTTCCTCTTGCTTAGGGGAGGGTCAGGTTGTTCTATTAAGGCCTTCAGCTGATTGGATGAGGCCCACCTATATTAGGGAGGGCAATCTGCTTTACTCAGCCTACTAGTTTACATGTTAATCTCGTTTAAAAATGCCCTCACAGAAATCCCCAGAATAATGTTTGACCAAATAACTGGGTACCCTATAGTCCAGCTAAGTTGATGTAAAATTAACTATCACAGGTATTTTCTAGTTTGGGTTATTATGAGTATGGTGCTATGAACATTCTTGGATATGCCTTTGCATTAATATATGTGTGAATTTTTGTTGAGTGTATATCTAGGAGTACATGTTGAGGAGGGAAATCATTCTGTCATAATGTAGGTATATTCAGCTTTAGCAGATATGGCCATCTAAATTGGATGTGCAAATTTACATTCCCATCAGTGATGTCTTCTAATCACAGAGATGTGATTGCTCCACATATTTGTGATGCCACAACACTTGACATTTTTTGTTTTTTGTTTCAGTCATTCTGATGAGTGTATAGAGACATTGTATTATAGTATTAATTTGCATCTCCCTGATGACTAAGGACATTGATCTCCTTATCCTCCTTTGAAAAGAGTCTGTTCAAGTCTTTCACTCATTTTTCTATTGAGTTGGCTCTCTTCTCTTAGTTCTTTATATCTTCTAAATAGGAGTCTTTTACTGTATACATGTACCATAAATATCATCTCCCAGGTTGTGGCTTGCATTTTACTCTCTTAATAATAGCTTTTGATGTACAAAAGTTCTTAATTTTAATATAGCTCCAACCCGTCATTTTTCCCTTTAGAGTCAGTGCTTTTTGTGTCCTGTTTAAGAAATCTTGGGGCTCCTCTCTTAACATTTTCTTCTCTTTCCCAGAGCAACGATTGCTCAAGAAGGAGCAAAGTGGCAGAAGAGGATGGGATGGCAGGATGGATCAGATAGCATTCAAACTCAGTCTTGCATTGTTCCTGAAGCCACAACCACTTCTAGCACTAAGAGTTTTGTGTTAAATTGAACCTACCTTGTTCAACTATATCCACCCATGGTTATTTCTCCTTCTAAAGGCAATGCTGCTGTTCCTTGTAAATTCTGTTGATCTCTTCCATCCCCATTCATCTGTATGTGTCTAAACCTCTAATTCTGTATAGAGCTCCCAAGTTCTTTTGCATTTAGCTCTTGGGCTATAGGGCAATCATGACATGATACATGCATTTAAGTGTTTTTGAGCATGCCCTCAAAGTTAGGAAAACCTTATTCAATCCAGTTCATTGAGGATTTTGGGTGTGCTGTCTAATTGCATGAACTAACATACTTAAGTGTCAGTTCCAGGCCAACCAAGACACCCCCATACTTACATTTCTGTCGTGCTGTTCTTCAGATTCTCTTTTTATTGTTTAAATAAGAGCGTAAGCAGGACTCTTAAGCTAAGATTTTACTGCAGTTCTAGAACTGCCAACTGATGTATCAGTCTAATGAGGGAAGTAACATGGAATAGCATTATGATTATAACATTTCATAATTATGATTAAATTCAATATTAGGAGTTCATGACTTACCAATGATCCTTAGCAAGAAGCTAAATGTTTCAAACAAGGTGAGAATGAAAGAACAAATTTATACAAAAGGGAAAAAGAAACGGTATTATTCCTAGAGAAATAATACTGAAATTGTGCTTCAAAAGATCATTTTAAAATCAGTATTTGGAAACTATAGTGTAATTTTCCCTGGGAGAAAAGAAGTTAGACAAACTCATGCAGTATCTAGGGTAGCCTGCAAAAATTTAACACACAAGGTAGCATCAACAGTACCATGTCTTGCCCCTAGTTCTGAGTTCCCCCAAAGTGTCTGCATCCCAGTCCTTGAGTCTACACTCGTCTAAGCTCAGCAACAGAGCTTGAGCTTCACAGAGACCTAAACCCAGAGAGAGGAAACTTATGAAAGGGGAGGGGGTGGGAAAGGCAGTTCCATGGCAGCAAAGGGATGATGACTCCTATAATTGTGAGTTGAGAAGAAAGGTGACTTGGGCTTGAGATGTCCCCAGATCTGCTAATAATATTGGGAGGGGGTTCCATGGATCCCTCAGA
>NW_016108110.1:254275-262119 GCF_001604975.1 Cebus imitator | reverse complement strand
AAAAAAAAAAATAAAATAAAATAAAAAAATAAAGAAACATGTCTATAGAAGATGAAAGGGAAGATGAGAGAGGGAAATGTATGTCATTCGCCTCAGGAAGAAAAGGTGAATGTTACAGGTAACGATCTTTTTTAAAAATCTAACGGTGTGTCTGGAAAATAGCTTTGCTGAGATCCTGCTGCACCATGAGGTGAGAGGCAGAGGACAGCTTCCTCCGGAGTGAGGCTTCTCTCCATCGTCCAGTCCAGCAGGCCCTAGTGTTCGGTTCCCAGACCAGCAGCATCAGCATCATCACAGAACTTGTTAGAAATGCAAATTCTTGCTCCCTCCCTATATAGGCACTCAAAACTCAGTTTTTAACAAGCCTTCCAGGTGATCCTGAGGCATGCTAAAATCTGAGAACCACTGATCTTGAAGTCTTTAAATTAAATTGATGGTGCTTCAAGAATACGGCTTCAAAATCAGTAATTATAGATTCACCAGAAACAATTCATCAGATACGACTACAGTACAGGGTATCTGATGAGTAGTCAGATCACATGGGCCTGGATTCAAAATCTAACTCAACTACCTACAGCAGGATCAATTTGGGTGAGTGACTATGTTTGACAGCGCACTAATGTCTCCTTCTGCAAATGGAACCTTACGTGGTAGGATAGGGCCCACTGAAAATACAGGCCTAGTTTCACGTCTTCATTGAAGTTGCTTAGGAAGAAAGCTGTGGCTTTTGGAAATGTCTCTTTCCCATTCTTCCTCATGATCTCAGGAGGCAAAAATAATGTAGATCTAGAAAGTACCACATTAAATTGAGAATCTGCAGAGAATCTAGTGAAAGCATGTTCTTGCATTCAAGCAGCTATATGTGCATCTATAGTTGGGTTCTCAGCTGTTGTTTTATGGGAACTCACCTACTTTTGCTACAGTAAAATCTTATAAAAGGAATATGCTGTGGAAAATTCCATCATTTTGTAGTTATAATCAGAGATGAGCTTCTTTTGAGCTGTTTCTTTAGAGATGAGTGAGTGTTACAGCTACCTTAATTCAACCAGTGAAATCAGTCTCAATTTGCTACAGTAATCTTTCCCATTTCTGCTTATTTTCATTCTTGAAAGTAAATGGGGTGGGGACCCAAGTGAATAAGGAAAAGAAGAGAGGATTCTAGGTGTGAAATAGGCTCTGTAAGCATGAGGAGTTAGTTCTTAATCATCTGCTTTGTGGTTGGGTATGGAATCTCCAAAATTTTACCTTCTGAATGGTTTGATGTCATGAGAAATCCCAACTTTCTGGGAAAGAGGGTAACTGGCTAGAGGTCAGTGGGACAGAGGGTTCTCATGGCCAGAATAGCCCACTGGGGTACACTGCCCTTTTTTTTTTTTTTAACCTTCTCAGTGGAATCATAGGCATCAAAATATTAAAAGATATTGGACATCACTGCTCTTAAGCAAGTTTTAAGACTAAAGGGAGTCATAGTATATAAAGATTAGCTTTATGGCAACTGGAATGCAGTCAATGCAGTCACTGTATCTTCCTGTTAGGAAATGTTGATTAAAAAGATGTAAACATGGTGTGCTAATAACATTCCAAATTTTCTCTTCATCTTTGTGTCAGATGGTTCTTTAATAAGAAATGAAATGGTGGTCCTGTGGCCCCTGAAAAGGCTGTGTCTATTGTTTTAGAATAAGGGTTCTTAACCCAGGGCCCATACGTGGGTATCAGGAGGGCTCCTAAACCTGAGGATTTTGCGCAGGATTTTGTTCATTTTTCTGAGATGGAAGTTCATAGATCTCAAGAGATTTGCAAAAGGTTTATGACAGAACAATTAAGACTCACCAAAAAGTTCCTTCCTAGTGTTTTTGTTTTTTCATTATTCTTCACAATATTGCCTTACTGTAAAAATATTCCATCTTAATGGAGGGCTTGATGGCTTATCCAACTGGTTGGTGGACAGAATATGGACACAGATCCTGGTTTTTCTAGGAAGAACAAAGTAAGACCTGCTGAACACTGCCAGTTCTTTTTAAAAATTATTCTGTATTTTTATGGGCAATACACGCAAATGTTACCAACTTCAAGAAGGTTTCGTGTGAAAAACAAGCCTCCCTCTCAATATCTTCCCCCAGAGTTTCTTGTGTACCCTCCTAGTGCAATCCTGTGCATACACAGGGATATAAATATGTGTATGTATTTTTACAGAAATGACAGCATAATTTACTCAATATATTCCTTGATTTTTCACTTAGAAGTATATCTTAGAAATCCTTCCATATCCATACATATATGAATCTTCCTCATTCTCTTTAATGGTGGTGTAACATTCTATTGTATTGCTGTGTCATACTTTCTTTGACCAATTCTCTATTGATGGATATTTGTTTCCAATCTTTTGCTAATCAAATAAAGCTGTGATGAATATCTTTGAATGTATGTCATTTTGCCCACGGGTGTGAGCATTGGATCAATTCTTAGAAGGTAATCTTTAGTTATGTTTTGGGTAGCTTTGTTAGATATCCTCAAATTTCATTCATAGAGGCTGTGCTGCCTATTCTCCCGCCAGCAATGTATGAGATTGTGACTTTCCCTGCTCACATCTTGGACAATGCTGTTAAATTTTGACAAACCAATGGGTTGAAAACCGATACTTTGTTTTAGTTTCAATTTATATCTCTCATTATGATCTAATCTTTCATTAATAGTCTGATCACATGCCAGAGTTCCATATAGAACTTGGCACCAAAGTGCTTATACAGGGGCTGAATCCTTAGTAAAACCCTATTTCGGCATTATGTTATAAGCAGAAGCCATTGGCAATAAGGAGATATGAGCATTTCTCAGTTATACTCCACCGATGCCCTATTAATAGCATCACCAACACAGATGAAGGACTGCATCCTTACTGCTAACTAAGGATGCATTTAGAGAGATAACTCATTTAATCTATGCCTCACTGAAGAGTGGTCTTTATAAGCAGGGCGTGGTGGCTCGTGCCTATACTCCCAGCACTTTGGGAGGCCGAGGCTGGTGGATCACTTGAGGACAGGAGTTCCAGACCAGCCTGGCCAACATGGTAAAACCCTGTCCCTACATTAGCCAGGTGTGGTGACACGTGCCTGTAGTCCCAGCTTCTCAGGAGGCTGAGGTAGGAGAATCGCTTGAACCCAGGAGGTAGAGGTTGCAGAGAGGGGCAGAGCAGCGTGGAGGGCAGAGCGATACTCTGTCTCAAAAAAAAAAAAAAAAAAGTGGTCTTTATAAGGGAAAACTGATTAGACAATCGGATTCTGCTCTATTTGGTATGATATAATTATTTAATCTACTTCCTTTTCTGCTCTTTTATATGCTAGTGACACCACCAACACCAACAACCACCACAACAAAAAATGTTAAAGTAGAAGACGTTTTAAGTAGATGTTAGAAATTTAAGTGTAGCTTTCCAGTTCAAAAACAGTCTCATTTCTCTTTCTATTTTCTTGTCTTTTGGAATAATATTAAGTACATTAATGATATAACACGTGGATACTTTGTACTAAATGTAACAGGTTTTATAAAAGAGATTCTTTTGCATATTGTCTGTACCTGGGCAATACTGTTTCTTACGTGACAAATCTGACACTGCTATAAATGAATTCAAGTCTGAAAAGACACTGAGAATGAAATCTTTATGGGCACTATAATTAATGTTTGTTAAATTCAGACCAGTAGCTGGAGAGGTTAAAAAAAATAAGTATTGCTGGTTATTGTATCTAATTTATTTTTATAAGACACCAATTAGGAAGAAAAGACGTAATTAGATGGGCCTTCAACTGATACAGATGTAATAATCCCAGACAATCCTTTAAACCACAAAGGACCTGAGGCCTCCTTTGTCATTAGCTAATGTTAATCTCTCTGTACAGCCATTAATTATTGTGGAAATGTGTTGCTATTTAAAGTCTATCAGAAAATAAAAACTGCAAGAAGAGGGGAAAATATCTCCAGTATNACACACACACAAACACACATACACACACAAACGAATGTTTTCATATATTTTCAACAGGACCGATACTTGTGTTTCCTGAAAATAATAATTACATTTCAACAGTTTAGATGAAAGCAATATAGTTCCTTGCCAGTACAAATAATATTTACTCTAAAGCACAGATTTTATGGTTGGTATTCAAAATTTGCTATGATTAATCCAGAACTGTGTTAAATTAAGCAAGATAGTTTCTTGAATATTGAGGCACGATGAATATATTAATGTTTTTCTCTAATGGTTACTACCCCAGAGAGGGCATATAGCTAAGTTCTTCATAAAAGTTACTTATTTATCATTTTGGTAATATTTTACTTCCAGGGATAAAAATCCATTGAAAATATCAATGTCTGAAATTAGTAAATGAAAAAACTAATTATGCCATGTTAGGAATTCACTTAAAATGATTTAATGTTGCTTTTCAATATTCTTAGGCTAAAGAGAGTTTACATTTTCAGTTGTAACAAATTTTTGGAACTTCCAGTGTATTAGGTAGCTGACTGGAGCAACATCAGAAACGAGAATAATAAATTTTTAGAAAATGATATTAGGTTCACTCATGACACTTGTCTTGTATCACCCATAAAATAACTCTAAATGTTATTAAAAATGAGACCATGGTGCATTTTAGCAGCTTATTAGATTAATCTGGGATCTAAAGATCCTAATTCCATGTTTGGCATGTAAAATGTAAGTTCAAATTAATGAATATGTATTGTGATCCTACAATGTGCAGAAAAAAATGCCAGTTTGTTTCCCTAAAAGGATTTATAGTTTGAAAAGGTCCCAGGGTGAAAAGAATCAGTTCATTGAAATAGTAATTAGAGTCGGGCTTGGTGGCTCACGCCTGTAATCCTAGCACTTTGGGAGGCCAAGGTGGGCGGATTGCCTGAGCTCAGGAGTTCAAGAAATAGTAATTAGAAAAAAAAAAAAATGAAAAAAAAAATACGCTACCATCATTACTGAAGTCTCAAAAGTCTTAGGCCAAATGACAAATAAATTACATTTCCTTGAAGACCTCCTACACCTAGTGAAAATCTTGTAAGGTGAAAAGCTTTCATGGGTTCACCAGAACTAGCTCATACTGGCTATAGGACCTAATTTTTAAATTTTCAGAAATTTTGTTGAGTCAATTGTGAAAGACAGATATTATTAAAACTTATATAAACTTACAATTAAATACATTATATTAAAAATAAAGGTAACAAGGCTGGGTGTGGTGGCTCACACCTGTAATCCCAGCACTTTGGGAAGTTGAAGTGTGCAGATCACCTGAGGCCAGGAGTTCGAGACCAGCCTGGCTAACATGGTGAAATCCCATTTCTACTAAAAATACAAAAAATTACCTGGGCATAGTGGCACACACCTGTAATCCCAGCTATTCAGGAGGCTGAGGCAGGAGAATCACTTGAACCTGGGAGGCAGAGGTTGCAGTGAGCTGAGATCGTGCCATTGCGCTTCAGCTTAGGCAACAAGAGCGAAACTCTGCTCAAAAAAATAAAATGAAATAAAGGTAATGAATACCCCAAACTCGTTACTTCCTAATTATTTTGCTAAATTTTTCTGTGATCCATTTTCTTGACATTGTTGATATCTCTTTTATCTGTGTGGTAAAAACATTATGTGACGACGTGCTACTGCACATCTCTTCAGTGATGTCACACTGGTGGCTTGAAGTCAGCCATGGTGTGAGCATATACACCATGGAAGTCAGTAAATGCTACAAATCACAGCTTGTTGTTTCAGAGAGACAACTAATATATATTTATCAGCACACTGTTTCCTGTACAGCATATCAGGCTGGAATTCTAGGTCTGAAGAAAACTTGAAACTTAAGTTTCTCATCAGCCAGGTAAGTAGGGTGTCTTTGAGAGCACTTTGGGAAAGGAAATTGGGAAAGATAGGTCATATGCCCGATGAGTTAGTCAGAGTTCATGATTACTTGGTGACCCAATGATCAGGCATTCCATCTCCACCAGGATATGCCTGCAGTTATTTTTTGAAAGATGTACATGACGTGGCTTTTCTCCAGAAGCCCAGGGGTCTCTGTTGTGTTCTCTGATTGGAGTTAATTTCACACAATTTTTAGGTCTGCTAGGTCATATGGCCCAAACAGCAGGGCTAATTGCATCATAGCTTGGACCTTCTGCAGAGCTTTTCCCTGCTCTGAGCCCCATTAAAGCTGGAAGACACTGATGTCACCCATATATGAGTCATAGCACTATTCCAAGGTGCCTCCAGAACCCCAAAAAACCTGCAAGGTGCCATGCTTCTTGATGGCGTGGGGTGCAAAATGCAAAAATTTTTTATGGTTGAGGGGATGTCATGGCATACCCTATGATACTGAAGTTCTAAACCTTTTGTTGATTTTGTGGCAGTCCCTTGATTTTCCATAGGGTTTATCTCCCACTTTTTGAAGTGCATGTATCTTAACATTGGAAATGTTGTAGGTACTTTTTGCATAACCAGTCAGATCGGCATGGTGTCATCAATGGAGTAGACCATCAGAATGTTCTCTGGAATATGTAGCTGATTTAGGTCTGTTTGGACTATTTTAGGATGGAGGACAGGAGAATTAATGTATCCATGAGGCACGACTGTAAATGCATTCTGTTGTATGCTCCAAGTAAATATAAACTATTTCTGATCCTCTTTTCTAATAGGAATAGAAAAGAATGCATTCTGCAGATCAACAGCTGTATACCATGTACCTGAGATCATGTTCATTTGCTCTAGCAAATACACTTCATCTGGCATAAGTAGCTGACATTGGAGCTACTGTTTGGTTGAGTTTGCAATAGTCCACTTTTTTGTTCCAAGATCTGTCCAGGTTTTACCAGGACCAGAATGTTGACATAACTAGAGATATGATGGGGACTATCATCCCTGCATCCTTTAGGTCTTTGAAGGTGGCATTAATTTCTTCCATTCCCCGCCAAATTATTTATTGGTTTTGATTTACAATCTTTGATGTAGGAGATACAATTTTAGAAAGTTCCACTTGGCCTTTCTCACTATAATAGCTCTCATTCCGGAGGTTGTGCCAACTACTAAGGATATCCATTTCAATTACACATTTGTGGCCAAGAAAATGACCACTGAGTGAATCTGTAGACTATGTGAACAACTGTCACCCAGATCTTGGCCATGACTCCATTTATTACCTGACCTCCATTTGCCCCCTCTAACAGGGGGCTCATAATGATGTTTCAGTTATGCAGGCATCAATGTCAACTTGGCTTCTGTGTTCACAGCCCTCAAAATGTTTGGATATTACTCCTTCTCCAGTGTACAGTTACCTAAGCAAATGACTATGGCCCTCTCTAGGGATGGACTGGGAGAATCATTATTGATGCACTTTGTATAGTGTTTCATGGTCCTTCTTTCCAATGACTTACCTCTCCTTCAACCAATAGATTCTGGTTCCAAAAACTGACTTAGGTTCAGGAACTTTTATTGGGGTGACTGTGCTCAGCCACCTGATTGTCTATCTCTGATTTCACTTGATTTTGGGAATTGAATAGCTGCCTTCTGTTTTTCCCCTAGTGATGCTGTGTTCTGTTAAACATCACCATTACTCTTTGAAGGTCAGGGCTCCTTGGCTCTTGCTCCAAACTTGTTGCTCATTCCTACAATTCTATCAACTTGGCTTTTGATGATTATAGCACTGCTACCTAATTTCTTATGTGTCAGGGCCCTCTTAGTTCCATTTCTATACTTTACCATCACCACTGGCCAACAGAGGATTGCCACCATAAAATATTTTGTGTGTTGTTTGTTCCCTCTCACTATTACATTTCTTTTTCTTTTTCTTTTTCTTTTTTTTTTTTTT